>NW_018471913.1:0-725 GCF_002113885.1 Mizuhopecten yessoensis
ATGATTATAATGTATACCAAGTTTCAAAGTATCGGTAGAAAAATGTAGGAGGAGATTGCTGGACAAACAAAAGTTTATGCGGGCCGTCCAACCCCATACCATAATACTTATAAAAAGTATAAAAATCAACTCAAGCAATGACTTATCACTAACTCTTAGGTCTTTCACAGTGTAGAGACTTCAGTTCCTAGATATATGAAGCAAAACAGGTTTTTACAGAGTAATAGCAAAATTCAGTAAAAATTTAAGAGCCAATTTACTTCTCTATATTTTCAAAACTAATTCAAAGATTCCTAAAATCACTATTATATGAAAATTGATAAAAGTATATTTCCCTTTGGAGACATTTCAAAGTACTTGATTTGTGCAGATCTTACAACACACAAGGTGCTGTGACCTACTTCTGTGTTGACCTGGATCCTGTGACCTGTTACTGACCTTTGTGTCGAGGATAGTCATGATGCTATCCTTGGCAGCCTTTACTTCGTCTGGGTTTCCTATCACCTTTATGTGTGGGTCTGAAAGTACAAATCACAAACAACTTCAATACACTATCCTAGTACTAGATGCTTTCCATACAGAAAATAACTGCTAAATCAAGACTCGGATCAGATGTGTTTGAACCTAACAGCAACAAAATAGTTAAATTAATCTTTTCTGGTGGTCACAATACATTCCACAACCATACACCACTGATAGTTAATCATTTCTGGTATAACTCTAGT
>NW_018471914.1:0-725 GCF_002113885.1 Mizuhopecten yessoensis
GGTAGCAGAATGTCAGATGCCTTTACCACTTGGCCACCGGACCCCGCAACCCAGCGACCCAGCGGTGGAGGGCTAGTGGTAGCAGATTGTCAGACGCCTTTACCATTTGGCCACCCCGACCACCGATATTGAAGAAACCAAAATAAGTTTCCTGCACAAGACATTATCTTTGTTTCTTTAGAGATTTTTTTTTGTGTTAATTCATGACTGCATTTACTGTCTAGACAGATGTTTCCACGGGATGATACTTTTCACAATTTTGCGGGTTGATATAGTGATTGTGAAAATATGATTCCACAGAATAATATGACAAGTGTATGAAATGATCCTCGATAACAAACTTCAAAATCGTAATGTCGTCATGAAATAGCGATAATGTGGTTATAACGATTCATCTACATCAACAGTAATACAAGGTGTAGATCATACGTGTCCTAGATCTGTTGATGATTAACACTACACTTGTTGCTACTCAATATGCTCTAATAAAGCGTATTCATTGGATGTTTTGACACTTTATATGCCCAGTGTCCCGCCTCTGTGTTAAAACACCGCAAAACTTTAGTTCCTTCACATGTCTAGAACACTAAGTTATAATGTGTGTAAACTTTTCTAACTGTGGGTCAAAATCACGAAAAATTGAAGCCGTAGTAAAATCATAATTTCCCGCAAATAATATTTCCATCAAAATACTGAACTAACATTCTCTAAATAACCAATTCAGT
>NW_018471915.1:0-725 GCF_002113885.1 Mizuhopecten yessoensis
ACCCCTGAAGTATCGAGGATGATATATCAGAATATAAACTATCCTAACTATATTAATTGGTTTGCTTTGATGTGGTTTGGTTTTGCCTTACGTCTTGTCAACAGCTTTTGTCATTTAAGGACGTGCCAGGTGTTGTTGGTGGAGGAATACCGGAGTACCCGGGGAAAATCAACCAACCTGCGGATGGTACGAACCCTCGACCCGGTGTTGCAGGGCTAGTGGTCGTAGGTGGTCAGAAGCTACATAGTGTCTGGACAAAAGTTACTATATAAACTAAAATGTGGAGCTGCATTTTGTTACGCTCTAAACAGATCCTCTCAAACACCAAGATATGTATAAGCTCTAGATCTCTACTCTTTAAAATTTCTGCACGCCATTTTTTTGCGTGTTAGTCAAGTTTCTTGACTTTAGATTTAGCTCTGTTTTATTAACATAACTTAAAAATTCACGCTCATATTTTGCATTACATATACACTGGTAGAGAAAGCTAACCAGGCGTCGTGACATGTTAATCCATTACCGTCATCAAAATAGATTGTCCTATAAGAATTAATTATATATACATAGTGCAAGTATGCAGAGAAAACCAGAAGAGGGCAATTCACTATGATCATGATGTATTAATAAGGTTAATCTCAATGCTGCATCATAGAACATAACAGATATGTTTCCATCAATAAGATCACAGGGACCTGAGAATTTGTTACAGCTATATTTGGACCTAA
>NW_018471916.1:0-725 GCF_002113885.1 Mizuhopecten yessoensis
ATTCTATAGTTAGATTCTCCTTATGAACAATTTATGTCGAGAAATTGACAAAAGACAATGTTTTCTTGACGTTTTTAATCAGTAATAAAGAAATCCTTAACTGTACAGCCGTACGTTTTAGCGGCACAAAATGTCTTTCCAGCTGAGGAAAGAAGGTAGCTTCACGTTTTATTCACCTAGCCTCTCTGGAATACATGATCATGCATTTATTCTGAATCAAAAATCATCTTCAAAAATCATATTAATCTCAAACATCGTTATAAATCATCGAGTGATCTATTAATATTGTATTTTCTGCGGTTTGAAATCCCCCCTGCGGCACCCTCTCGTTGCGTGCATGCTCTAATTAAACCTGTTAGTTGTTATTCCAATCAAAATATGAACAGAAATATATAATTAGAGGTATATATTATAATACTTATAATTCTTACTTGCAATGTAATGTGTAAATTGAAGAATGTGTTATGTGTGAAATCAGACTCGTAACTGGCACTGTGTTGTCGGTCAACAGCGCAGTGCTGTACATGTTTACTTCTCACTGAAAGGCCCGGATATTGCCGTATATCTGTCGTAGCTTTTTTTGTCATAGGCTTTCCTAAAAGATGAAACTGACCACACTGGACGTTGGCGTCAGGTCATTATCAACTACGAAAACTTTCTTAAGGAGATATATATATTCTGTATCGACTCGATTTTCAGGTTGTCACTTGACTAAATAGCCCCTT
>NW_018471917.1:0-725 GCF_002113885.1 Mizuhopecten yessoensis
GAGTTCCGTGGTTGTTTTTGTGATGTTGTACGATGGACTGAGATGTTCTAAGTTGAGTTCCATGGTTTTACAGTACAGCCATGACATATATCATACTGTATGATAAAATCATAAAAAAATTCTTGACCTGAAGTTACACAACATAATATTGTTCTTGGAAAAGAACATGAAAGAATATCAAAATGACGGTCCAGGATGATAATATATTTTTGTACCTGAGGAAGACAGCTGATCCAGAGATTAGGGACAAGGCAATATTTATTAGCGGGTTGGGACTGGTCAAAAAGATTTTACTTAAAAAAAAATTAGCATGTAATTTTGCAATGGCCATAACTGCATAAGATAAAAAAAAAAAATCTGTCCTATGCCTCCAATTGTGTCGTAAAAGCCAAGGTTCCGTTACAAGAGAATTAATAGATAATTGCAATAAAAAGTTGGATGATCATTAAAAGGTTCATTTATATATGCTTACATCTCCATATACCGGTAAATTATTCACAAAAACATGATGCATGACACATTCATGTATGTATTAGATTTGCCAGAAATGTTTGTTGTGTGTGACACATTTCTAAGAATAAGAAGCATGTGAAAAAGGGAAAAAAAGGAAAGCAAGTATATATTTACATATATACTGCATGGTCTTGAATAAAGTGGCCAAAGGAAAAATCAGAAGTTAAAGACTTTTTAGGTCACCTGAGCTTTAGCTCAAGTGACCTATTGCT
>NW_018471918.1:0-725 GCF_002113885.1 Mizuhopecten yessoensis
TCCCTCCTAAATAGAGAGAGTTGGCAAGTATGCATTGTCTTCAAATATATGTTCAACAGAAATAAACAGTTATAATCAAAGTTTTGCTTTTTGTAAAGGATACTATTTAATCAATACATGGTGATTGGCGGACTTTCTGTGTACCAGGGCTGTCTCAGTACAGGGAATAACATTTTTGAAAAGTCAATGATTCATCCGAGAATAGCTACAACTCAGAATGTGTGTCATGGTCATATACTTTATTACCCTTACAAGGTCACAGATAATGAACTTAGGCCTCTTGATTTAAAAGAAGAAGTTGTGGAGTTTTTAACAAATCTGACCTATAGATTTGTTGCCTTGAATGAGTCACAGTAAATTATTTTTTAACCTTGATAATGCTATACCTCAGCAAACAATAGGCAAAATACCAGGGATGGTGGTTCTTATGAAGAAATGTTTCACGATAAATCGGAAACAAATAATAACACTGATTCTGGCAAAAGTATTCTATAATATTATGTATATATTCTGATGGTGAAAAGTCTGCACAAAACAAAAGAAAAACAATGTAATTGTGTTTAATTTTCAGACCTCTTAATCAGCAATATTGTTCGTTTTCCAAAAAACATTATTTAATCACCCTAACACCTGATAAGGTTATCAGATCTAGATGATTCAATATACTACATGCTAAGTACACTATTAACTCATTCACCCCTGAAGACACATTTGAACTCTTCCAA
>NW_018471919.1:0-726 GCF_002113885.1 Mizuhopecten yessoensis
AACCTGTGTAAACCAGACCTTTAACTTGGTCTGTTACATTTATCTTCCTTGGTTTGTGTTTTACATCCTATTAACAGCTAGGATCAGTTATGGATGGGCAATGTTTGGTGGGGGAGAAAACCGGAGTATTTGTTGTTTCTTATTGAGGTCATTGCATGATTAATATGACCTTTGTAAGATAAAGCTGGAGAAAAAATAACAAAAAAATCCATAAAGTAGAGTAAAAAAAATCACACAAATTTCCAAAACTTTGTTACATTGATATGATATCACACACCTGGAAATATTTTACCATTTCAGTTATGCCTAAAGTGGCATACAAATATATATAGGGTCTTAAATGAGTTTTCATGAAACAAGTCTTGGGAGTTGAGAAAAGTTTCATAAAAGCTTATATAAAATGAAAACAATGTTATCACATAACTCAGAAAACTTACAGGTAGTTCTTTTCAAAAGATAACCTGAAGTTTACTCTAATCTCTGTTGATTGGGTTTGACACCCAATCAACAGAGATAGCCCTTCATCAAATGACTCGCGGACAACATTTTGATAAGATCATAATAAAAAAACACATAATTTTGTAATTTTAGGATCAAATGTCTTTAGGTCACTTATTCATAGTGAACAGCTCCATATATCAATTGAAACATTTCTTCGTCCCAGGTAACAGGTTCAAATTTAGATATTTTTCAGCAGCCTGCTTGTGCACAAGTGAAGATTTTGTA
>NW_018471920.1:0-264 GCF_002113885.1 Mizuhopecten yessoensis
ACAGGTATTAAACAGTCCCTGTCAGTCCCCCTACCAGTCTACAGGAATGAAACAATCTCTGTCAGTCCCCCTATCAGTCTACAAGTATGAAACAGTCCCTGTCAATCCCTCTATCAGACTACAGGTATGAAACAGTCCCTGTCAGTCCCCCTATCAGTCTACAGGTAAGAAACAGTCTCTGTCAATCCCTCTATGAGTCAACAAGTATGAAACAGTCCCTGTCATTCCCCATATCAGTCTACAGGTATGAAACAGTCCCTGTCA
>NW_018471920.1:329-726 GCF_002113885.1 Mizuhopecten yessoensis
GGTATGAAACAGTCCCTGTCAGTCCCCCTATCAGTCTACAGGTAAGAAACAGTCTCTGTCAATCCCTCTACCAGTCTACAGGTATGAAACAGTCCCTGTCATTCGGCACATCAGTCTATAGGTATGAAACAGTCCCTGTAAGTCCCCCTCTCAGTCTACAGGTATGAAACAGTCCCTGCCAGTCCCCCTATCAGTCTACAGGTAAGAAACAGTCTCTGTCATTCCGCTTATCAGTCTGCAGGTATGAAACAGTCTCTGTCAGTCCCCCTATTCGTCTACAGGTGTGAACCAGTCCCTGTCAATTCTTCTACCAGTCTACAGGTATGAACCATTCCCTGTCAGTCCCCCTAATAGTCTACAGGTAAGAAACAGACTCTGTCATTCCCCCTATCAGTCT
>NW_018471921.1:0-726 GCF_002113885.1 Mizuhopecten yessoensis
TTATTCTTGTGATGAAATATCAATATTCTAATTAATTTCACATACTGGGGGTATTATTGTTTCAAAAGCACTGGTCGAACGGCACTGTATAGATTCCGGAAATAGGGATCACCGAAGCGAGAGCTAAATAAATCACGTTGTTGTACACCTCCAGTCGAGGTTAATTGGATTATTTTTTTAATCATTACCAATGTTGTATAATTAGTCAAAACGGATAAAGCAGTTATTTTTGTAACTTTTCAACCCGATAAACTGAAATATATATTGATACTCACTTCTTAATCTTACATAATCGATCATTAATCACAAGCGCTGTCATCCGAGTCGATCATATTTCTTCAATTCTGATAATAAATCTGATAAATTTTGATTGAATTCAGAGACGATGATGAAAAAAGAGTGTATGAGGAGACATGCAATCAAAGCAAATTCTTGTTAAGTTAATGTGTGAAGTTTGAACAACCGTGGCTCTTAATCGACGACTACAGTATAGTTACTTGCTTGTTTATATGATAAAATTGACTATGATTACTAGTGATTGTACTGTCGATTACTTGCGATTTCCTTGTATAACTATTACATGGTAACAATAAGGCATAAGGGTGTGCGGTGCACCAAAATTATCGGTGCTTCGCAAATCAGAACTTTCGAATCGAATCACCGATAAGGATTTCCAGAAAACGGTTTGGTTCGGTTCAAATTCTTCATACTAAGCGTGAGTGTACG
>NW_018471922.1:0-726 GCF_002113885.1 Mizuhopecten yessoensis
ATGTATTTGTATTTTTTTCTTAATTCAATATAGATCATGTTCACGGAACACCACGATGACATAAAAAATAACACCACGATGACATAAAAAAATTCGCAACAAACGGACGCCATAAGTAAGGAAGTTCAGCACTTTTTTAAATTCCATATACATGTACATATACATACGTGTTATATTTGTATATGTAATTGTGTGAGACGGTTTGCTTTGAATGTTCCTATAAGAAATTGCAGCATGACGATTTCAGGAACAGATTGATTAAAATTAG
This sequence comes from Mizuhopecten yessoensis, assembly GCF_002113885.1. Taxonomy (NCBI): domain Eukaryota; kingdom Metazoa; phylum Mollusca; class Bivalvia; order Pectinida; family Pectinidae; genus Mizuhopecten; species Mizuhopecten yessoensis. The sequence goes on from NW_018471922.1 coordinate 269, forward strand.
TCGTTACACATGGATGGCTCCAGTTACACGATTGGGATGATTAGAACGGTGATGTGTTCCGCGATGAAGATGAGATCGTCTCCTCGGGTGGAGTACTCGACATTAACGCCGACTTGAGACGGTCGACACAGGCATAAGACGTTATAAGAAGTTTGGAAGAGTTTTCAGTTTTTTTAACAAATATTCGGCCGTCCATTGTCCAGTGGGTAGCAATTAGGTTATCCCTCCATAATTTACCAAGCTCGTTTACGATTCCCTGTCGATAGGGGGTCAAACACTCAGTTATATAAATTTGTTCCTCCTTGAAGTGGTTTTTCAGGCCGGATTTCGCTTTGAATACCCTTTGGCGGTCGGTATATCGTAGAAACCGGGCGATGACAGTTACCTTTTTGTCACGTATCCTACCAATGGTGTGGGATCTTGATATATCATTTTTTCCAAGGGGAACATTTATCTTT
>NW_018471923.1:0-726 GCF_002113885.1 Mizuhopecten yessoensis
AGGTCACACTAATTAACCCACTGTTCATTACCACATTGACACGGGAAATATCAGTAGGTCACACTTATTAGCCCACTGTTCATTACCACATTGACACGGGCACTATCAGTAGGTCTCACTTATTAACCCACTCTTCATTACCACATTGCCACGGGCAATATCAGTAGGTCACCCTTATTAACCCACTGTTCATTACCACATTGACACGGGCAATATCAGTAGGTCACCCTTATTAACCCACTGTTCATTACCACATTGATATCAGTAGGTCACACTAATTAGCCCACTGTTCATTACGACATTGACACGGGCTATATCAGTACGTCACACTAATTAACCCACTGATCATTACGACATTGACACGGGCAATATCAGTACGTCACACTAATTAGCCCACTGTTCATTACGACATTGACACGGGCTATATCAGTACGTCACACTAATTAACCCACTGTTCATTACGACATTGACACGTGCAATATCAGTAGGTCACACCAATTAGCCCACTGTTCATTACCACATTGACACGGGCAATATCAGTAGGTCACACTAATTAACCCACTGTTCATTACGACATTGACACGGGCTATATCAGTACGTCACACTAATTAACCCACTGTTCATTACGACATTGACACGGGCAATATCAGTAGGTCACACCAATTCTCCAACGGTTCATTCCGATTGCGAATCGGGGCCAATATTCGTGAAACTGTTCTCATGCTT
>NW_018471924.1:0-726 GCF_002113885.1 Mizuhopecten yessoensis
TGGCCGAGACACGTTTTTGTCAAAAGGATATTTGTAGCTGGTACAATATCATGTTATTATGGATTGATAATTGGTGGCCTAGACCCGCTTCTGCCAGTAGGATATTTGTAGCTGGTACAATATCATGTTATTGTGGATTGATAATTGGTGGCCTAGACCCGCTTCTGCCAGTAGGATATTTGTAGATGGTACAATATCATGTTATTATGGATTGATAATTGGTGGCCTAGACCCACTTCTGCCAGTAGGATATTTGTAGCTGGTACAATATCATGTTATTGTGGATTGATAATTGGTGGCCTAGACNGCTATAACAATATCATGTTATTGTGGATTGATAATTGGTGGCCTAGACCCGCTTCTGCCGGTAGGATATTTGTAGCTGGTACAATATCATGTTATTATGGATTGATAATTGGTGGCCTAGACCCACTTCTGCCAGTAGGATATTTGTAGCTAGTACAATATCATGTCACTGTGGATTGATAATTGGTGGCCTAGACCCGCTTCTGCCAGTAGGATATTTGTAGCTAGTACAATATCATGTCACTGTGGATTCATAATTGGTGGCCTAGACCCGCTTCTGCCAGTAGGATATTTGTAGCTGGTACAATATCATGTCACTGTGGATTCATAATTGGTGGCCGAGACACCTTTCTGCCGGTAGGATATTTGTAGCTAGTACAATATCATGTTATTGTGGATTGATAATTGGTGGCCTAGACA
>NW_018471925.1:0-726 GCF_002113885.1 Mizuhopecten yessoensis
AGACATCATCTTATCATTGTGACCTTAAACCTACCGTATAGACATTAACTTATCATTGTGACATTAAACCTACAACAAAGACATCATCTTATCATTGTGACCTTTAACCTACAGTATACACATCATCTTATCATTGTGTCCTTAAATCTACAGTATATACACCATATTATCATTGTGACCTTAAGCCTCCAGAATATACATCATCTGATCGCTGTGACCTTAAACCTACTGTTTAGACATCACCTTATCATTGTGACCTTAAGCCTACAGTATATACATCATCTGATCGCTGTGACCTTAAACCTACTGTTTAGACATCATCTTATCATTGTGTCCTTAAATCTACAGTACATACACCATCTTATCATTGTGACCTTAAACCTACTGTTTAGACATCACCTTATCATTGTGACCTTAAGCCTACAGTATATACATCATCTTATCATTGTGACCATAAACCTACATTATAGTCATCATCTTATCATTGTGACTTTAAACCTGCAGTATAGACATCATCTCATCATTGTGACCATAAACCTACAGTAAAGACATCATCTTATCATTGTGACCATAAACCTACAGTATAGACATCATCTTATCATTGTGGCCATAAACCTACAGTAAAGACATCATCTTATTATTGTGACCATAAACCTACAGTATAGACATCATCTAATCATGGTGACATTAAACCTACATTATAGACATCATCTTATCATTGTGACA
>NW_018471926.1:0-726 GCF_002113885.1 Mizuhopecten yessoensis
ATAGCAGTGAACAGAGTATGCAGAGATAGCAGTGTACAGAGGGTTAGAGAGATAGCAGTGTACAGAAGGAGAAGACATAGCAGTGTACAGAGGGTGGAGAGATAGCAGTGAATAGAGGGTGGAGAGATAGCAGTGAACTGAGGGTGAAGAGATAGCAGTGAACAGAGTATGCAAAGATTGCAGTGTACAGAGGGGTTGAGAGATAGCAGTGTACAGAGGGAGAAGACATAGCAGTTACAGAGGGGTGGAGAGATAGCAGTGTACAGAGGGCGGAGAGATAGCAGTGTACAGAGGGGTGGAGAGATAGCAGTGTACAGAGGGAGAAGACATAGCAGTTACAGACGGGTGGAGAGATAGCAGTGTACAGAGGGTGGAGAGATAGCAGTGTACAGAGGGTCGAGAGATAGCAGTGAACAGAGGGTTGCAGAGNATGGATAGAAAACAGTATACAGAGAGTGGAGAGATAGCAGTGTACAGAGGGTGGAGAGATAGCAGTGTACAGGTGGGTGGAGGGATAGCAGTGGACAGAGGGATGGAGAGATAGAAGTGTACAGAGGGTGGAGAGATAGCAGTGTACAGATGGGGAAGAGATAGCAGTGTACAGAGCGGTGGGGAGATAGCGGTGTACAGAGGGTGAAAAGATAGCATTGTACAGAGGGTGGAGTGATAGCAGTGAATAGTGGGTGGAGAGATAGCAGTGTACAGATGGGTGGAGGGATAGCCGTG
>NW_018471927.1:0-726 GCF_002113885.1 Mizuhopecten yessoensis
CCTGTACAACACCCTCCACCTGTACAACAATCTACACATATATAATAATGTACACATATATAACAATGTATACATATACAAAAATCTACACCTATATAACAATCTACACATATATAACAATCTACACATATATAATAATCTACACGTATATAACAATGTATACATATACAAAAATCTACACATATATAACAATGTACACATATATAACAATCTACACATATATAACAATCTACACATATATAAAAATNCAAAAATCTACACCTGTCTAACAATCTACACATAAATAACAATCTACACCTATATTACAATATACACATATATAATAATCTACACCTATAAAACAATCTACACATATATAACAATCTACACCTATATTAGAATATACACATATATAACAATCTACACGTATATAACAATGTACACATATACAAAAATCTACACATATATAACAATGTACACATATATTACAATCTACACATATACAACAATCTACACCTATATACTAATCTACACATATATAACAATCTACACATATATAACAATCTACACCGATATAACAATGTACACATATATAACAATCTACACCTATATAACAATCTACACCTATATGATAATCTACACATATACAACAATCTACACCTGTATAACAATCTACACCTATATAACAATGTACACATATACAACAATCTACACCGATATAACAATGTACACATATATAACAATCTA
>NW_018471928.1:0-726 GCF_002113885.1 Mizuhopecten yessoensis
ATCTCTTACTTTACTCTGCGTTAACGGTTTGACCAATCGTAAAGCGGAAGTAATGGAGGGGGATATCAAAGATCATGTTCTTGGGTTGCTCAGTGTCTTGACAGGGTTGGTACTTCAGGTGAAGTACACGTTGCTGTTGTGTTTGTCGGGTTCTTTAGCATTAAACATATCACATTCAACACATCACTGCAGGCAACTTTAATGGCGGGCTCAAGAGAGACGTTACAGACATGCGCAGTAAATAAGCCGGAACGATGCAGTACCGTTAGGGTGTACATACATTCGGGATGAAGGCTATGGTCAAAACACTTTTTTCACCCTCAAAAAACATTGATAAGAATTAAAATGTAGCTTTCATAGCTCAATTTGCATTAATATCAAAGACATAAAACTAAAATTATTGTCAGTTGGTATATTGTCTATATTTTCTAATTTTTACGTGTATATTCTTATGTCCAATACTGTATGGCCTGACTTGAACTTGGTAGTATAAAACACTAAACTTGAACACTTGAATAGTTTTCTGAACTCAAACACAATTAACAGTTCTCAATCAGACTAGCCACTTCATTGAGCTTAGTATTTGGGCTAGATGTTTCTGGCATTCTATCTATTCCCACAAATGGAAATGTTTGAGGTGGGAATACTGGGAGACAGTCTAGAGACTTTTGCAGGTCAGAAATGTCATTGGTCCCAGCTTGCGAAGAACAATGCCCTTGAACTATG
>NW_018471929.1:0-726 GCF_002113885.1 Mizuhopecten yessoensis
CAGTCTTAGAGCTGAGACGACGCTTAATGTGTTGTTCATGCTTTTGGGCATTTCTTTCCTTAACACGTTGAGCTAATAACTTAGCGTATTGTTCAGCGGCTTCACGGGAAGCTTCAGCATTCTTACGCTTAAGAGCCAAAAGGTGTCTCTTACGTTGAAGAGTGACTGGAGTAACAAGTCTTTGGATCTTTGGAGCCTTAGTGTACTTTTTACCATTCTTAGCAGTAACTTCACGACGAATGACATATTGACGAACATCATCTTCCTTAGAGAGGTTAAACATCTTACGGATGTTAGAGGCTCTCTTTGGACCTAATCTCTTTGGGCAAGAGCGGTCAGTGAGACCTGGAATATCTTGTTCACCTTGCTTAACGATGGCAAGAGAAAGGACAGCAATATCATTACCAACGATACAACCACGAACAGACTTTCTCTTACGTTCACCAACACGACGTGGACGATAGCAGGAGTGACCCTTAGAGAGAAGAAGACGAACACGGTGGTTGGTAAGGAGACCTTGCTTCATTGGGAAACCTTGCTTATCGTTACCACCAGTAATCTTGAAAATGTAACCCTTGAATTCATCACCAATAGCAGCACCATCGACTTCAGCAGACATACGCTTGTCGTAGAAGACACGAATCTTGTGTTCATCTTCGATATCGATGAGTTTTTGGGCACCAGTGGCCGGGTAAGAAATATTCAACTTCATGATGACAAAAGTAC
>NW_018471930.1:0-726 GCF_002113885.1 Mizuhopecten yessoensis
CTGCCTAAAGTTTTGTACTTTAAAACTCAGTTGAAAGCTTTTTAACTGCAATGTCAACTTTTAAGTAAATTAAATAGTTTTGTGTTATTTTTATTCATTTCAAGTTAAATTTCTCAGTTCAAACTTTTACGCAAAATAAATTGGTGATCATTTCCCCTAGTAGAATATATTAAAACCACAATAGGATTTTTTTTATTATTTTCAATTTATTCAACTTACCACATCGAAAAGAGCTAATACAAAACTATCCACGATAAATTGTCGTCCTCTGTTATAGAATGGATTGTTTAAATCTTTACCTGACTCGTTAATAAATGGAATGAAAATACTCTTTGCATACTTTATTGACATGTGTCAAAAGAAATGTAGACAATACATCTAGCTCACTCTTACAATTCAATTAACAACAATACACATAGGAATCAAAAGCTTTTCAAGGGTAGTATGAGGCTCAACGTGACCAAGAACCTGCACAGTAGTAGGGTCGTGGACGTGTGGAACTCTCTCCCAAATATAGCTGTACAGGCCCCCTCACTGAATAGTGTTAAATCCCGGTTAACAATCACTGGCGTCACCATCACCACAAATGTGTACCTTTATGCTATTTACAACCGGACACAATTATAGAACAGCAGTAAGATGCGCCTCGAGAAGCTGGACCAGCTTACGTCGACGTCGACTCTACATGAAAACTATACATGAAAACAAAACTGTCAAGTGAATACA
>NW_018471931.1:0-726 GCF_002113885.1 Mizuhopecten yessoensis
ACACAAACAGAGACCAACACAAACAGAGACTTAAACAAACGCAGACGTGCACAACGAAGACCGTAACGAACAGAGACCCACACAGACAGGGACTTACATCAACACAGACTTACACAAACAGAGACCTAAACAGAGACCAACACAAACAGAGACCTACAAAAACAGAGACCAACACAAAGAGAGACCTTCACAAACAGACACCGAAACAAACAGGGACCAACACAAACAGAGACCAACAACAAATGACATCCACACAAATAAAGACCAACAAAAACAAAGACCCACACAGAGACCTACACAAATATACACCCACACAAACGAAACCCCTGAAAAACAGAGACTTACAACCAAAGACCTCAAAAAACAACAGACCACAACACAAACAACGGAGACCAACACAAACAGATACCCACACAAATAGAGACCTACACAAACTGAGATCGACAGAAACAAATACCTACACAAACAGAGACCTACACAAACAGAGTCCTACAAACACAACAGAGATCGACACAAACAGGGACTCACATAAACGGAGATCTCCACAAATAGACACTCCGACAAACAGAGTCCTACACACACAACAGCGATCCAAACAAATAGGGACTCACATAAACAGACACATCTACAAACAGATATCCACACAAACAGAGATATCAACAAACAAAGACGAACACGAACCAGATATCCACACAAACAGAGAACAACACAAACAGAGACCAACAC
>NW_018471932.1:0-726 GCF_002113885.1 Mizuhopecten yessoensis
GTTTAAAAATTGAAATATACTGCACACATGTATGTCGGACAAAACCTTTATCTTTTATCTTCATGACGCTAGAACCTTGTATCAAAATTTAAATTTCCCCCCAATCTGAAAAAGGTTAGATTCCCCTAAAACCTAGATTGATCCCTGATGATATACATGCCATAGGTCAATAGTAAGTTTTGACCTTATATATCCATACAGACACTTAATTATTGATGATTAAAAGACAATACAATTACACATACATGTATTAAAGTCTGATCAATAGTTACATTGTGGGATAGTAATAGTGCTTGTTCCCTCAACACAGATATTGAGAATAAAGCCTCTTACAAGAAGTAAAAAAAAAATCCCTGAAAATCTCAATCAATGCCACTCGAAGTGAGAGCGGTCACATGTCTGATTGACAGCAATAGTATTTGAAAGGTCTCTGTGTCCTTAACATATCTTAATTAACCTACAGATGAAATCATTACAGTGATGTTTTGTTTTATTAGCTCACCTACAATGTAACATGAACTGCCTCAATGAGATGATTATGTCTGGCAAGGCAGTTATGACTGTACATTTTTTCAGTGCCGATCGCTGCACCTCAGGGTTTGTACTGTGATGGCTACAACGCCACTGCTATGACAGTCACATGGGAGACAGTACCTGACACCCGGGAGACGATGAAGGGCCGTGTCAGGGGGTACCAGGTATGTATGGCTGGGAAGGGGTGTCAGG
>NW_018471933.1:0-726 GCF_002113885.1 Mizuhopecten yessoensis
GACTTCTTTGTTTACAGAGCTGTACACCTAATTTAGTATATAGGTCACAGCGACATACTTCCTGTACTCCCTCCTCATGCCCAATCATATTTGCATTTTCAAAGAATTACCAGCTGTAATTCCATAAAAAAGGTCGGAATGAAAAAAAATACTACCTAGTTGCATGAAGTCAGGGGGTAATTACCTTATCTGTAAACTTTCATTCAAATCGGCAAAGTAGTGGAGGAGAAGGATGAAGCTTTTTAAGCTTTTTTCAACAAAGGGCCATTACTCCATAAAAAAGGGTCAAAATGAAAGAATATTACTGGGATGCACAACGTCAGAAGGGTAGATACCATATCTGGAAAGTTTTTTTGAAATTGGCTCTGTAGTATAGAAGTTGTCAGGACAAGAACTTTTCAACAAAGGGCCTTAACTCCATAAAAAGGGTAGAAAAAAACCCCCTTTATGCGCAACTTCAGGTGGTAGTTATTATATAAGGAAATTTTCGTTGAAATCGATGCATTTCTTTAGAAGGAGCTGTCACGACAAAAATGTACAGGGTTTTTCAATAAAGGGCCAAACGTAAAAATGAGTCAAATGAAAAAATAAAACCTGGATGCACACCTTCAGGTGGTAGTTATAATATCTGGAAACTTTCGTTGAAATCACTATTTATTCATTTAGCCCCTGTGACCTTGAAAGGAGGGCAAGTTGCTTTTTCCGTAGATACAAAAGAGTTTGCAA
>NW_018471934.1:0-726 GCF_002113885.1 Mizuhopecten yessoensis
TTCTCATAGAGCACCACTGCTATCTAATTATATCTAATACAGTTAATCCTTTTACTGTCTGTGATGCTTGTATAAAGCTGCACACTTTTACAATCATATTCTCATAGTTTGAAAACTTCATTTCTTTCAGCTTATTGCACAAGTAATGGCTTTTATATATTAATGCTGTTACTAATCTTGAATGACTAATTTTTACAAACAACACATTGTCTTGACTAACAAATGTTCCAAATTGTATATACAGAAACAAAATTATCTATTTTAAATATTACATGTAGTAAGGTTTCACTTAACAACTGTAGCAGGAAAGTTTTGCCCAGCCTTCATCAGCATAATCCATATTCATCAATTGTTAATTTCATTCTTCATTGCTATAGATTGTTTGCTTTATGCTTATATTTGATGCCCTGATAAATTACTCTCATTATGGAGGGCAAACACATGAATGTTAAACTGAGCAAAAATATCCTGGTTAACAGTATAGAACTTCTAGAAGACCAATGAGGTTCTGTTATATAAAACATAAAATATGTATTAAAGCAAAATAATCAGCTTATTTTAACACGAGGGAACTTCAGGTTCCTAGTTTTAATTTATGAAAACCTTTCCTCTTGTTTCCACAGCTCTAGTGTAAAAAACAGTACTGCTATCAGGTACGCAAGTGATCTTACCGTTCTCCCAACGATTACAAACCCATGGATGTGTTTCCATTCTCCCTACGATTAC
>NW_018471935.1:0-726 GCF_002113885.1 Mizuhopecten yessoensis
ACGACATGATGAAATAAAAGTAATATAACCAGAAAAGAAAAGTACACCGTGAACTTTTCAAAGTTGATGTATTAAAAACAATATCTACGGAAAAATTCACCATCAGATTTCTTGATCATGATGTTCCTGCTCAGGACCGTATACACTATAATATGCAATAAGAAGATAACATGCTATAAACATGGTTTAATTTTTTATTTCTAAGTCATATTAACTCAGCTCTTAACTCTGCACTTTGCCAACAGTATGTATTTGATCCATTAATACCGATATAATGAGAATTTGTTCCTTGATCAGGATGTCCCCGCTCAGGACCGTATACGCTAACAGCAATATCTATAGACTATACGGCAAATAACCGTTCTTATAAGTCGGGGTTCTATTTCATCAATTAATACGAAAACTCTAATGACCATAAACATTACTATCAACATCGACATTATCGATGGAGATATATACTTATGGAAAAATATATGTTATTTCCTGAGTATGTTGTCCCTGCCCAGGACCCTGTATGCTATCAGAAGTATGTATACAGTATTTCATCATTGATGTAATGCATTTTCCATTTCAAAATCATAAGGAGACCTCTCTTGATCGTGAACTTTGCAAAGTTGATGTAACAAATAAATATCTTCGGAAAATTTACGATCAGATTTTCTGATCATGATGTCCCTGCTCAGGACCGTACACGCTAACAGCAATAGTTATAGACTATACGGCATA
>NW_018471936.1:0-726 GCF_002113885.1 Mizuhopecten yessoensis
ACATTTCCTGTTGTTATTGTCATAATTATTTACATTATAAAAAATCTCTATGAGGATATCAACATTGAGGATGTTTTTTCATTACAAATTTTACTTCCTTTGGTGTTTTTTTTAAATTTACCTCTTTTCTGAAGGTCTGATTCCATTTGCATATTTCGCTCGTTGATGACTTTGTGGTAAGTCCTAGGAGGACTCCTGTCTGTACTTTGAACAAAACACTTGCCACATGACTACACACCTCCCCTAATCTGTAAAATATTAAAAAAGAAGACACATGATTAAACATACAGGTTTTATTAAAAATCATGTACACAAAAATCTGTTTACTCACAGTCACCAAATCATATTGATTTAAAACATAATGCTAAAGTTGTTATTTAAGTATTTATTTAGCTCGATTCAGTCAGAGCTTCCATTAAATGGTAACTTACTTACAAATAATTACAGTTAAAACTGCCAGACCTGTGCATAGAGATCACCTGCATATATTGGAATATTTCAGTATATAGAAGACTGTATGTGAAGACCACCAATCTGATTAAAATCAATTGTTACAGGGTTCTGTTAACTTCATACAGGTGTAGTATATGAAGTAAATGGAGCCATATAAGATGATTTTAATCAGATTGTCAACACGGGGTACCACCTCTTATTAAAAGACCACTTTTCTATGCACCCTGGTCTTTAGCAATGGGATCACTTCAGTTTTATAACAGTAATAAACTT
>NW_018471937.1:0-726 GCF_002113885.1 Mizuhopecten yessoensis
CGACCCCACCGGTACATACCACGGAGATTCTGACCTTCAGTTGGAAAGGATCAACGTGTACTACAATGAGGCCACAGGTAATTTTGAATCCGGTGTAAAATGATACTTTAATAATTTTCGAAACAGTAATTTCATAAAAACGACACTCTCTTTAAGTTAGAACCACACTTTTGTCTAAGCTTTTCTCCAGTAACAGGTCTGGGCAAGGTCAATCTTTTAAATTCCAACATACAGGGAAGTAGGCGATATATAATTGGTACCCTTGGGGCGTCGAGCTAATGTTTAATCCCTACTTTCGATGTTTTCTGTCGTAGCTATAAAACAAACATTGTCGGACAGGCACCAGCAATGTAAACAGCAAGCGGTCAATCTAGTTTATATCTATGAATATAGAGCTACCTTTGATCAATCCACAACGAGTTATGTTAATGATATGTAAATTTCTGAACGTAAATACAGACATGCAGGAAAACACGCATGCGTAACTATAGAATCAGTAAATCAATATATATGTAACCTGATCCCAGAGTGATAAAACATTTACTTCAGGAATGTATCAATTCTTAAAAATAAAATCAATTAATTGGCTTTATTTCCACAATCATAAACTGAAATTGTAATATTTATCACCTCTTTGTTATGAATCACATGTTGGCTTGCGAGTTCGACAAGTTGTTGAAAACCAAACTCCAGAACATTTCAGAAGAACAGTAAAAATAAAGAATG
>NW_018471938.1:0-726 GCF_002113885.1 Mizuhopecten yessoensis
AGGCCTACCTATGTTCTTTTATCCTCCCTTCGCTCACCATCTCAAGGGGTTGATATTCATTTTTTAGCCCATAGTATCAATGATGTAAAGGGCGAAACAGCTGTTTGTTGCAGTGTAGTTCATTTATGTCATACTGTATCCATATCCACTTTTTAAAGATTGTTTCGGTGCAAACATACATGTGTGTCTAACGTTCGTCTTTAAACGCATACATTTTGAATCCCTTGCGAAGACATAAAATAAACATGTTATTCAAAGTTTTCTCGGTGTGGAAGAGCACCATTCCTTTGTATTACTGTTGGTTAATTTGCGCAATAAGGAGGCTAGTCTGCTGGTGAACCATCTGTACCCGAGGCTGAACGCTTGAAGCTCGAGCTGTTTTTGGCAGGGTTACCATGAAATTGTAGTTAAAGTATACATTATCTGTTGTAACCAGAACTTGTTAATTTAGTCAAATGTTTACTTAAGCTTTTGCATCTACAATTGTTTTTTCAGATAAGTTCTTTACTTGTTTGTATTACAAGTAATTATTTGTAACCTATGTTAAATGATTTATTGCATTATACAAAGAAAAATAATATGGTTTATATCTGCTTTGCCTGTTGCTGAATTCCTTTTGTATTTTGAATTCAAAGTCACTTTTTCAATATGCTTGCCACTTTACAAACACAAGTGACATACGAATGTCACCTGTAAGCTCGCTCTCTACATGGGGGTTTGTTGATT
>NW_018471939.1:0-726 GCF_002113885.1 Mizuhopecten yessoensis
ATAACATATGCAACAGTGTCTATACACCTGAACAAAATCGTACAACAAATTATGGAGAGAAAAATATCATTCCCTAAATTCGGGGGTGCAACGCGAAAACCCTTGAATGAAATTAATAGAATGAATCGTTCATCCTCTTTGTAATGAGAAAGGCGACTTCTAAATCTGCAGAAGGATACTCTAAAGTTATCAAACACGAGGCTTGCCGAGAATTTGGCAGCTTCAGAATATGTCAACGATGGTTGAGATTCTCATACTAATCTCCAGGATGTGAATTATTCGTTTTTTCTCACACTGGTTAAACTATCATAATGTGTCATACAATGTTTATGTTCAGGATTAGGGCATTGTTGACGTGACATCATTCAGTTGTTGTTTTGGGGATTTCCCCCTTCGCAACCCTGGGTTGAGACAAGGGTCTCACACTTGGAAAAGAATCGATACAAATGTCAAGGGTAATAATTCTTTGCCCTACTCTCATGATAGGTAAAGCAGCAGATCCTTTTCTAAGTTTTCGCAGTATAATAAGTGTCATACACGGTTTTCAAAACCGCATACCTTCCATAGAACTGACTTCCTTTTAGTTATAGCTCTGGGTGTACTTGTGCATTGTCATTGCGGTGATCATTTTTATTTTTTACTTTGTTATGTATTTCCCTAATTTCCATATACAAACCAACGATATAATAATAATAATAATAATAATAATATACAGCATTTATATAG
>NW_018471940.1:0-726 GCF_002113885.1 Mizuhopecten yessoensis
GTACATGTATAGATGAGTATAGTAAATTATAACACGGAAAAACATTGCTAGACAGTTCATACTCCCGTACTGATTAATGGGCGGCATTAAAATTAGGTTTTTGTCCACTTATGTTCTACAATAGAAATGCGCATGTATACCTAAATTTGTTAACTTTGAATGCTATGTAATATGAGAATTACCTCGGACGACTATTGAAAAAGGTAATATTATGGGAAAGGTAAAACAGAAATAAACGCATTCAGTTTAGTTCCATGTATTTCTAATCGGAAACCAATAGCAACATATCACAATAAAACTTAATCACAGTGAACTTAAACAACTTGAAATGTGGATCATTTAAAATTGTTATGATCTTTACTGGGTATGCTTTTCAAAATCATTTTGCATCTTAACACTTAGGATGGTACTTTAGACAATTGTATAATTATGCCCAGGCCTAGATGAAAAAGTGGCGGATGGAGATGGGATCATGATGTAGGTTTTTCTACTTTTTGGATTGTGCGTTACGTACGTCTTATATAAAGCTTCACTAGCCTAGCAATCATGTGATTCATTCAATCAATTAATTAGTTAATTAATTATTATCGAACAAAATCAGCTGAGTGTTCTTAAAGGGCAAAGAGTAAACTACCAGATATCATACACCAATTTAACGTCTCATTCGCAGGTCAAGATAATTGGTTAGAGAACAGTGTATCAGATTTCCTTCTAAATACCATGTAA
>NW_018471941.1:0-727 GCF_002113885.1 Mizuhopecten yessoensis
AATGCATGTGACAAAACATGCCCCAAGGTTAAAAGTACGATCTATTCCTAACACACTGCCATTTAAAGCCGAATACTTCAACAACTCCAGTTGGGAATCAGTGTAACAAACGACATTTGGTGGTCTATTGCCGTTGTTGGCAATGACCGACCTAATGTAGCTGCTTGTTTGCAACTGACTGATGAGAGTTTGGACATCATCAGCATTATTCTGATGAGAAGAATGCTGTGGTGGCCTATTTCTCCTTTGGATGTTGTATTTAGTATTTTGTACTGCTTTCAATGACAATGGGTTTTCTGGGTCAACTTTATTCACATTTTGGAGGATTTGAATTGGTTTTTTACCATGACCCGTACCCTCTTCAATAACATGTTTTTGTTGAACTGTGGTCCGAATGTATGGCTGCGTACTGTGTTTCGCATTGCCATGCATACTAATACCTGGATATGCACCAATATACTCCACTACCTCTTTGAAAGAGAAGTTTGTATGATTGGGTATGTTTTCAAACCAACTAAACCTTCTTTGATACTGGCTGTCCTTTTGCAGCTTAGAGTAATATCTCTTCAGCACGAAAATATTATCCTTTTCTGGCTGTGGTTGCATTGGCAGCAGCTGGGATTTAACCTTTTTGCAATATTTGCCATCTTTCTTATAAATTCCCATGAGTTGGTCAGATTGCCAAACAAACTCAGCTGTTTTGAGCGAGTTTTTGCCTCTGTGCCAT
>NW_018471942.1:0-727 GCF_002113885.1 Mizuhopecten yessoensis
TGAGTATGCGGGGGCTCTATCACTTATATTGAGTATGCGGGAGCTTGATCACCTATATTGAGTAAGCGGGTGCTCTATCACTTATATTTAGTATGCGGGGGCTCTAGCACTTATATTGAGTATGTGGGGGCTCTATCACCTATACTGAGTATGCGGGGGCTCTATCATTTATATTGAGTATCCGTGAGCTCTATCACTTATATTGAGTAAACGGGGGCTCTATCACTTTTATTGAGTATGCAGGAGCTCTATCACCTATATTGAGTATGCGGGGGCTCTATCACTTTTATAGAGTATACGGGGGCTCTATCACTAATATGGAGCATACGGAGGCTATATCACTTATATTGAGTATGCAGGGGCTCTATCGCCTATATTGAGTATGCGGGGGCTCTATCACTTATATTGAATATGCGTGGGCTCTATCACTTATATTGAGAATGCAGGGGCTCTATCATCTATATTGAGTATGAGGGGGCTCTATCAGTTATATTAAGTATGCAGGTGCTCTATCACTTATATTGAGTATGCAGGGGCTCTATCACTTATATTGAGTATNTATCACTTATATTGAGTATGCGGGGGCTCTATCACTTATATTGAATATGCGGGGGCTCTGTCACCTATAATGAGTATGCAGGACTCTATCACTTATATTGAGTATACGGGGGCTCTATCACTCATATTGATTATGCGTGGGCTCTATCACTTATATTGAGTATGCAGG
>NW_018471943.1:0-727 GCF_002113885.1 Mizuhopecten yessoensis
CACATGTGAAATTACAGAAAGATCTATCCAGTATTTCTGCAGAAATAGCGAGAATAAACTTCATACGACAAAATCCAAGATGGCGGACGAGAGGCCATCTTGTTTTAATGAATACACCCAAATAATAACAGGCACTACTAGACAACTTGATGGATAAAAAAATTAGATAAAATCCCGTAATCAATATGGTAGAAGAAGGATTTCAAAGGTTATACCTCGATTTCCACTATTGGGCCCCGCCCCTTTGCCCTGGGGGCCACACCCGCCGTTTATACAAATTGACTGCCCTTGGCCTAAGGATCCTCCAGACCAAATTTGGATGAAATCCCTTAATCCCTATGGCAGAAGGATCTTAAAGGTTACCTCTATTTTCCCTATTCGGACCCACCCCTCTGCCCCCAGGGGGGCCGCACCCATCATTTATCCAAAATTGAATCCCCTGGGCCAAAGAACACTTCGCACGAAGTTATGATAAAATCCCTTAAACCCTTATGGTAGAAGAAGGATTTTAAAGGTTTACCTCTATTTCCCCTATTCCGACGTTCAACACATGAAAAATTTTCCCACTAGCCAAGCATCAATGCTAAGCCCTGTATAGCATTTGAGAAATGGACCTATCTGAGAAATAAACCTAAAAGCAAATTTTACCAGAGTCATTCATGCGTAAACTGTAGATCAAAGCGACCTAGCTAGCAGTGAACCACGTTGTACTACCGAAGATCTATAA
>NW_018471944.1:0-727 GCF_002113885.1 Mizuhopecten yessoensis
CTGTTATCAAGAGAAGATAACTCTGCAATATGCAAAGACGGAATTCACCATGCGCATTACCGCAATATTGAAAATATGCTTGCAGGGAACTGTGACCTTTATACAATATGTTAATGGTTAACAGACGAATGACATTCCCAGCAGTGACGTTCAAAACAACATCGGGGGGTGTTTGATTAATCACACAATGCAAGCAAACTATCTTAGCATGTGGAGAAATTTGCGTCATAGTTCAAAAGTGATGTCATGCTATGATTTGTTCCCGATTCTTTGCATGCATAATGGAAAGCTCGAACAATTTATGTTTAGAAAAAAAATTCGTTATTTTATATAATCCGTTATTGGTTTATATCATGTCTTTTATAATTATGTGGTATGTTTATATTTTGGTTGTACAACGAATCTGTATAAATATAACGAAAGTTGTTATTAGTTAGCCCATTCAAAATTCAAATGGCTCCATTAAACAATTTGCCTAACATCCATTTAATAATTTCAGGACATGTATGTTCTTTCTTCATATTGGTCGGGGGAGGGGGAATTTCGTTTTTGACTTAAGTAATAAATGAAGTATGTTACCTGTTCAGTTTTCAGCTATCTGTGGAAATCTTGTTTTTGTTTCCTGCTCTATTTGATGTTGTGCATCTATTTTTATTATTAATTAGTATATTGTTATATGAACTGTCCCTGTTTCTAGCATATCAAATATTAATATATCTGTATATGA
>NW_018471945.1:0-727 GCF_002113885.1 Mizuhopecten yessoensis
TGTATGAGACATATGATGGAAACATTAGACTGGATGAGACATGTGTTGGAGAAACATTAGACTGGATAAGACATGTGATGGAAACATTAGACTGGATTAGACATTTGATGGAAACATAACACTGGATCAGACATTTGATGGAAACATTAACCTGGATGAGACATATGATGGAAACATTAACCTGGATGAGACATGTGATGGAAACATTAGACTGGATGAGACATGTGATGGAAACATTAGACTGGATGAGACATGTGATGGAAAAAATTTGACTGGATGAGACATATGATGGAAACATTAGACTGCAGGAGACATTTGATGTAAACATTAGACTGCAGGAGACATATGACGGAATCTTGAGACTGGATGATTCATTTGCTAGAAACATTAGACTGGATGAGACATATAACGGAAACTTGAGACTGGGTGGGCCATATGATGGAAACATTAGACTGGATGAGACATATGATAGAAACATTAGACTGGATGAGACATATGACGGAAACTTGAGACTGGATGAGACATTTGATAGAAACATTAGACTGGATGAGACTTATGACGGAAACTTGAGACTAGATGAGACATTTGATAGAAACATGAAACTGGATGAGAAATATGATGGAAATATTTGATTGGATGAGACATATGATGGAAACATTAGACTGAATGAGATATATAACGGATCATTGGACGGGATGAGACATATGATAGAAACATTAGACTGGAT
>NW_018471946.1:0-727 GCF_002113885.1 Mizuhopecten yessoensis
TATATAGGGCGCTATATAAATGCTGTATATTATTATTATTATTGTAAGTGTAGTATACATAGAGGATATCTAACAATTATTTCAGTAACGTTAGTGTATTATACATAGAGTATATCTAACAGTGTCCTAAGTAACGTTATTATGTGTATTATGCATAGCGGATATCTAACATTGTCATCAGTAATGTTAGTGCAGTATACATAGAGGATATCTAACAGTGTCTTCAGTAACATTAGTGTATTATACATAGAAGATATTTAACAGTGTCTTCATTAATGTTAGTGTATTATATATAGTGGATATCTAACATTGTCATCAGTAATGTTAGTGCAGTATACATAGAGGATATCTAACAGTGCCCTCAGTAACGTTAGTGTATTATACAAAGAGGATATCTAACAGTGTCTTCTGTAACATTAGTGTATTATACATAGAGGATATCTAAAAGTGTCCTCAGTAACGTTAGTGTATTATACAAAGAGGATATCTAACAGTGTCTTCAGTAATGTTAGTGCAGTATACATAGAGGATATCTAACAGTGTCTTCAGTAACATTAGTGTATTATACATAGAGGATATCTAACAGTGCCCTCAGTAATGTTAGTGTATCATATATACATAGAGGATATCTAACAGTGTCTTCAGTAACATTAGCGTATTATACATAGAGGATATCTAACATTGCCCTCAGTAACGTTAGTGTATTATACATAGAGGATATCTAACA
>NW_018471947.1:0-727 GCF_002113885.1 Mizuhopecten yessoensis
AATAGGTCACTTGAGCTAAAGCTCAGGTGACCTAAAAATGAAATATGAACCCATGTGCATGTCAATCAGCTCAAATGAAATCTGAACCCTGTGTTCATGTCAATCAGTTAAAATGAAATCTGAACCCCTGTGTTCATGTCAATCAGATAAAATGAAATCTGAACCCGTGTACATGTCAATCAGTTAAAATGAAATCTGAACCCTTGTGTTCATGTCAATCAGTCAAAATGAAATCTGAACCCACTGTGAACAGGTTAATCGATTTTATGGTATGTGCTGTCAAACCTATTTATAGGCAACAAAATAAGTTCTAAAAAAGAGCCCAATGTTTAATTGATGGTCATATTCTTTGCTTTGTAGAGAAGTACGAGACATTTTGAGACCTCTGTTTTGGGAGACTATATACTATTCATTGTAGAGATATAAAAGCATCAGATTTGATGACCTTAGCACAAATGTCAGACTTACCCATCAAGTTCAGCAGTCTCTATGTAACACAAGCTATGGGGCTCACTGGTTGACAGAAGGAAAAGGTCCGCCTGACAAGAAAATAAATAGATTCAGAATTGTAACTATAATCTATCAAGAGAGTTTCTGAAAAAAGACTTGGGAGTTCTAATTGGGGGGGGGGGAATCACCACCGAAAACCGGAAAGTTGGGAAAGTTTAGATGTTGACAAATTACTACAGGAATTAACTATTTAATTAGTAATATGCAAAAATATGAC
>NW_018471948.1:0-727 GCF_002113885.1 Mizuhopecten yessoensis
ACAAACCGACCAAGATACCGCCATCACCGTATTTCAGACGTACCTACCATTAGCCTGCTCCGATAACGCACGCCATGTGCTCTGTGCGACTTTGTTCTTTAAATGTGACCAGGGACTTCCTGTATATCCATGTAGAAGTATCTGCGAAGGTAAGGAAATGGTATATGTTTGACTACAATACAATGCAAATCAAAATTTACCTTAAAGTGAGTTCTTTGAGAGCTCCGAATGAACAAGATGTCTGAATGAGAGATTTAGGTGTATCAAACATTAAAACCTTTCCGATTTATTTAAATTTTGTTTAGGAATATGGACAGAAGTAATAGTATATAGGTGTTTTTATTTCAGGACAATTATTTGGAATTCCTGGATTTTGTTTTGTGTTCCAGATTTGGCAATAGAAAAATATTACAGATTAAAATTTTAACTTGAGGCTTGATCCTAGTGGTATATAAAACAGTGTGTCACTTCGAATTACGTTGTAATGTATACCTGTATATCATACGTCTGAATTTTACGGTATTAAGAAACTTCAAAGTGTACAATATTGTCTTAATTACATAGCCGCCGTGACTGACTGTGGGACCAGCTTTCCTGTGGTAACCCCGGATTTATGTCAGGCATTGCCAACTGAAAATTGTGTCCCTCCTCTGCCCTTTCAGTCCACAACTTCGACATTTACATCTACATCCACAGCAACAGCTGCTCCAGGTACTTATTGAGTTGT
>NW_018471949.1:0-727 GCF_002113885.1 Mizuhopecten yessoensis
GTATTTCATCATTTTATAGCATTAATCATACCATGAAATAATCAATACGGCATTTAAAGGTCTTCCGCGGAAGAAGAAAGTTTGTTGGCTGGTTTTGATTTGAATGCTGTACACAGCATCCAAAAATGTGTATGTGGTATATTGTTGGATATTGTTTCAATATAAAACATCTATTTAGACTTAATTTTAGTAATACTGTTTGACCTAACAGTCTTATCTTCAGTGATGCATGCGATTAAAATATTTCTGTGATGTAATTATTCGTTACTGAAAGTTTCGTCCGGGCATCCATGATGAAAATATATCAGGAATGAAAGCTAACAATTTGAAAAATGATTTCATCAGAACAAATCACCATACCAGCATGTGATATAAACGCGCCTTTTTTCTCATGGAATACATATTTCTTTTGCATTTACATCGACACTCTATAAGTATGCTTTGTAGACTGTAAAATGTTGTGTAATATTTGATTTAATCCTTGCAAAAGAATACTGGTATACATTAAATACTAAAACCAACGGTGAATTTTCGAAAACCTTGATTTCCTGATGGATAGCAGCAATATACCATCCAGTCGGGCATAAAATAGCCCATGGATGTAAATGAACGTACTCATAAAATACATAATGCATTAAGGTTAAGTGTATTTGCAAAGGATAACACATTCTATTAAATAGAAAGGATTACAATATGTTTATGAAAATCCCACCACACAATGCTATCG
>NW_018471950.1:0-727 GCF_002113885.1 Mizuhopecten yessoensis
TTACACGTTCCTAGGTGGTAACTGTTGTGTTATTACATGTTCCTAAGTGGCAACTATTGTGTGCCATTACATGTTCCTATGTGGTAACAGTTGTGTAATTACATGTTCCTAGGTGGTAACTGTGTTGTGTCATTACACGTTCCTAGGTGGTCACTGTTGTGTGTCATTATATGTTGCAAGTTGGTAACTGTTGTGTTATGACATGTTCCAAGGTGGTAACTGTTGTGTTTCATTACATGTTCCCAGGTAGTAACTGTGGTGTGTCATAACATGCTCATAGGTGGTAACTGTTGGATGTCATTACATGTTCCTAGGTAGTAACTGTGGTGTGTTATTACATGTTCCTAGGTGGTTACTGTTGTGTTTCATTACATGTTGCCAGGTAGTAACTGTGGTGTGTCATAACATGCTCATAGGTGGTAACTGTTGTGTGTCATTATATGATGCAAGTTGGTAACTGTTGTGTTATGACTTGTGTTTTTTTACATGTTCCTTGGTGGTAACTGTTGTGTTATTACATTTTCTTGTGAGGGATCTGTTGTTTTATTACATGTTCCTAAGTGGTAACTGTTGTGTGTCATTATATGTTCTTAGGTGGTCACTGTTGTGTGTCATTACATGTTCCTTGGTGGTCACTGTTATGTGGCATTATATGTTCCTAGGTGGTAACTGTTGTGTTTTTTTACATGTTCCTTGGTGGTAACTGTTGTGTGTCATTACATGTTCC
>NW_018471951.1:0-727 GCF_002113885.1 Mizuhopecten yessoensis
ATAAGGATATTGTGTCTGTGGTATTGGCCAGTATATTATGTCTGTCGTATTGACCAGGATATTCTGTCTGGTTTTGACAAGGATAGTTCGTCGGTGGTAGGAAGAATATTCTGTCTGTGGTATTGGCCATGATATTTTGTCTGTGGTATTGGCCAGTATATGTTGTCTGTGGTATTGGCCATGATATTTTGTCGGTGGTATTGGCCAGGATAGTTTGTCTGTGTTATAGGCCAGGATATGTTGTCTGTGGGATTGGCCAGGATATGTTGTCTGTGGTATTGGCCAAGATATTTTGTCTGTGGGGTTAAAAGGATATTGTGTCTGTGGTATTGGCCAGGATATTGTGTCTGTGGTATTGACAAGGATATTTTGTCTATGAAATTGGCCAGTATATGATGTCTGTCGCATTGGCATGGATTATTTTGTCTGTGGTATTGGCCAGGATATGTTGTCTGTGGTATTAGCAAGGATATTTTGTCTGTGGTATAGGCCATGCTATTTTGTCTGTGGTATTGGCCAA
This sequence comes from Mizuhopecten yessoensis, assembly GCF_002113885.1. Classification (NCBI taxonomy): domain Eukaryota; kingdom Metazoa; phylum Mollusca; class Bivalvia; order Pectinida; family Pectinidae; genus Mizuhopecten; species Mizuhopecten yessoensis. Next base: position 521 of record NW_018471951.1, read on the forward strand.
GATATTTTGTCTGTGGTGTTAAAAGGATATTGTGTCTGTGGTATTGGCCAGGATATTGTGTCTGTGGTATTGACAAGGATATTTTGTCTATGAAATTGGCCAGTATATGATGTCTGTCGCATTGGCATGGATTATTTTGTCTGTGGTATTGGCCAGGATATGTTGTCTGTGGTATTGGCCAAGATATTTTGTCTGTGGTGTTAAAAG
>NW_018471952.1:0-727 GCF_002113885.1 Mizuhopecten yessoensis
ATAATGACACTTTCATTTGAATATCACCGAAAACACAGAAGCGGACATTTTTTGTACGTACTTTTGTAGGGTTTAGTATGTGCTTCTGCTTTGGAGACCTTAAAGAGTTCTTTAACGCACCAACAACCCAATTGTATTGCTCTTTCTCCCGTTGTTTAAAAATCGGAACCGGGATCTACAACGTACGAAAACAAAAACAGACATATATTGAACCGTGCCCCTGTGATCAGTCTGTGTTTCTCGTGCGTTTGAATAGCCACCATTGAGATTAAGAATTTGAAACACCTAGATTACATCACCGCAACACACGAGCGGTCATTGCTGGTAAGGTAAATTATAAGCTTGTAATCTCATATCCCGTCGTGTCGGTGGCTCAGTGGATACAGGTTACGCCATACAGAATTAAAATTACCTCAAGTTTTGGACGCCAAAATGGATAATAGAAATGTATTATGATCGAAGTAAAAAAGGGAGTAATGGCCGGGAGATCGATGGTCCGATGCTGGAAACTTGGAGACTCCAGGTCATACAAGGATACCAGACTTAAGATTTCACAGGGTTCGATTTTCACAGAATCCACCTCCAAATCTAAATTAGATAGGCCTGTACTGAAAGAGAATTAAAGTCAATAAAATCAATAAAATACAGATCATCTCTCGATCAGCTAATTTCAAGTAACCGGAAGCTTAAGGTGGCTCCACACATCGTCATCAGCGTCCATTTTCGT
>NW_018471953.1:0-727 GCF_002113885.1 Mizuhopecten yessoensis
GTATTGGGCCAAAACTGTTAGAATATCGTGTCTGCAGAAGGTATTAGGACAAACTGCACGATTATCGTGTCTGAGGAAGGTATACGGACAACACTGTAATAGTATTGTTTCTGAGGTAAGTTTGGAACAAAGGGACAAAACTGTAAGAGTGTCGTGTCTGAGGAAGGTTACATGCATCAGGACAAAACTGTAGGAGTATCATGTTTGAGGAAGGTAATAGAACAAAACTGTCAGGGTGTTGTGTCTGAGGAAGGTATTGGACCAAAACTGTAAGAATATCGTCTTTGAGGAAGGAATTGGGCCAAAACTGTTAGAAAGTGTATCGTGCTTGGGGAGGTATTGGGACAAAACTGTGAGAGTATCGTGTCTCAGGAAAGTATTGGGACAAAAGTGTTAGAGTATCGTGTTTGAGGAAGGTACATGTATTAGGACAAAACTGTAGGAGTATTAGGTTTGAGGAAGGTATTGGAACAAAACTGTGATAATATTACGTCTGAAGAAGGTATTGGAACAAAACTGTAATAATTTTATGTCTGAAGAAGGTATCGGGACAAAACTACGAGGGTGTTGTGTTTGAGGAAGGTATTTGAACAACGCTGCAAGAGTATCGTGTCTGAGGAAGATATTGGGACAAACTCGTCAGGGTTTTGTGTCTGAGGAAGGTGTTAGGACAACACTATACGAGTATCGTGTCTGAGGAAAGCAGTGGGACAAAAACTATCAGTAA
>NW_018471954.1:0-727 GCF_002113885.1 Mizuhopecten yessoensis
AAAAAAAAATCTATCGATTATGACGTCATATTTCTAATTTGACGTCATTATTCTCATTGTCTTCGTCACTGCCTTTGCCTGTTCTGCCCTGATTTGGAGGAAGTGAGACTGAAAGATGAGGTGCAGTAGATACTTGAGAAAAATGCATTCTAAATAGTTTAGTGATTTAATTTTATTCGTTTGAATTACATTTCGTTATCATGCAAAAGCTCGTTCATGGATTATTTTTATAGGTTCCATCATTCAGAAATAAATCTTTTGATATCTTTTCTTTTTATTTGAATAATGCTGTTTGAAACCATTAACATTATCTTGTCCATTGAATTTAAGGAAATAATAATGAAACGTAATCAGTAGCACAAACCACATGCGTTGTCTTAACTGCAATTGCGGTTTGTATCAAAATCTGGAAGTTTGTTTTAGCGTTCGTATCTCGTCAATTTTTTTTATATTTCAGACACATGAAATCAAATCAATGCACTTTATTGTATTTAAAAAAGCATGGCGTGACGAATTTGCACACGTGATCCCAAAAACCATCAAATCTGTAACGTTGTGCCTGATGTATGACGCTAAGATAAGGTAACGTTTGTGTTACACGGCGGATAGCATCGGTTTAATTCCAGGCCCGGCGCACGTATCCGGTACCCAGAATCAGCAATGCGATCCACTCCGTGTCGTTATTTCGGAAGCACGAGGCGGGGTTAGTGTTGAGCAAAATCCCTGG
>NW_018471955.1:0-727 GCF_002113885.1 Mizuhopecten yessoensis
ATCAATATCATTTGCATCGAGAACAATTTTGCAATGCGTCTTACGCAGTATTGCGTCCTGACTCCAAGCTAACAGAACAGGTCAATATGTGTTCAACATGTGTCAATTTAGTTTGTTAAAGAACTTAAATTTACATCAAATACGATTATTAGCGCACAAGGTACATCTATCATGCGCACATGACTTTAACAGCTCAGTTTTTTATCGTTCGCATGTACAACATGTAGCAGGCACATCGTTCTTACACTGTGTGCACGCCTTACGCACATTGCACATCGTGTAAGGTTGTGTGAGCCAACAATTGTTTCTTTGAATGGAATTGTGGCTTATTTGAATGATAAAGAAATACCATAATTTAAAGCAGATGTAAATAAATCTCAGTTACAACCCAAATGTAATATTTTAAAGAAATAATGTTATAGTGTTTATCACATCGTGCAAACGTGCGATATCGGCACGGACTCTAGACGCCATGGGATCCTAAACTTGATCGTTGTTAAAAGAGATTTCGTTGAAATGATATTGCTATGGTCTTGGTTCAGGTTGAATGCCTATTTCAATCTGAATAATCTCGATGTAAAATATCTCTGTGACACATCCCGTACGTGCAACCTGTTCACAATATGAAGAAGATACAATGCACATGATTGTGTATCTGTATAAAGACTTTTATTTCTACAACTTCTTTGGGTCTTGAATTGTTTAGATACAGGACAAATGATGGTCT
>NW_018471956.1:0-727 GCF_002113885.1 Mizuhopecten yessoensis
AGATGATATACGTGTACGGTTCTTGTTTGATGATATACGTGTACGAATCTTGATAAATGATACACGTGTACGATTCTTGATAGATGATACACGTGTACAATTTTTGATAAATGATCCACGTGTATGGTTCTTGATAAACACATGTATGATTCTTGATAAACACGTGGACGATTCAAGTTATACGTTACACGTCGTGAATACTGCATGTCGACGATATGTGTACATGAGTTACATATGGTACACGTGTGAAACTGTTTAAAAACGATGCATGTGCATTTTCTTATGTAAACAGCTGTTGGTGTGCGATACACGTACACACGACCGCTGATGACCATTGCACGTATAATGTTATAGATAATGAAGGACTATTCTTGCATGGGTTTTTATGGACAAGTGAAGTTTATGATCTACATCTCCCGTTCTCAGTACTATGGTCTTATGGAAAAGGTAGACTTCGAAAGCCTGTAGAATTGAGTTGGTAATGTGTCTTTTAATCGATTTTTTGCAAGATCGGGTAAGTAATGCGCATATTTATATAATGTGGGTTTAATCTAGCAAAACAGGAGCTTCTCTATATTTAGGATATAATGAATGATGTACTCCATTATTTGATTCACGAGAGATGCGTTGCCTTTTCAGTCTCTAACATTAAAATACTAAGTACACAACGTTGAAATTAAAGAGCCAATCACCATCACTGGTCTCTAGATATCCTCGAAATTCCATG
>NW_018471957.1:0-727 GCF_002113885.1 Mizuhopecten yessoensis
ACTTACAAGAACTTACTCAAGTGCTGAAACAGGAGTTAAACAACAATCCGACTAATGTCGTTAGACGTCATACATGATCTATACAATGGTATATCAAGGTACAGATATACGCTAATGAAGCACATGTACATACCCGCTATTAAGCTTGTTTGTTTTCACCATGTAAGCTAATTGTCATCAAAGACCCGTAAAAGATCTCTGGTGTGACAGGCATGCTACAAAATTCAGACAGTTTATAGACTACAACAACCGGTTATTTAGATGATGCTGATCATCTTCTTGGTGAGACACGCTATACCATAGCAACTTGGTTGGTTGGTTAACGGGCTTTTCGCTTACATGAAACCACCTATACGGGCTTCGGCTCACTGACGGAGGTCGGTGTTCTATCGACGTGAACCATAGCAACGAAACGGTCTAAAATAAGAAGAGGAGACACGCCCATTGTACCATACGAAGATTTTCGACATGCCTTTCATAGCAATGACACGCCCTCCTTTAGCAACGACATGCTCTACCAAAGCCACGTTTTACTCCATTTATGTCTTTCAATAAAATACACAATGCCATGTCATTACCAGTGTCACCATGCAAAGGCTTTATTGTTTAAAAGTGCATTTGTACTTCTTATTTAAACCAAAAAATCGATGGATAAAACTATCGCTGTCTCGGTGGTTTTCGGATGAATAATGTATATGATGTTCATCTCCAGCCAATGAGGGACATA
>NW_018471958.1:0-727 GCF_002113885.1 Mizuhopecten yessoensis
GATCATTCCTAGACCGATTTTCAGTTAGATCGGCCTATTAGAACTACCTCAAATATCATCAAAATTCGTCCATCCCGAAGATATCGCTCATACGGATAATCCTTCATGTATCCAAGGCCCCCGAGGATTTGTAAGCACTCGTTCACACAGACCCAGCATCCCTCAGAGCTGAAAATCTACAACACAAAACATCTTTTAGAGAATACACATCCAGTAATTCTACAGCTTTGTGAAGTCAAGTTACTATTATGAGCAGAATGCATGCTTACCTTGACCATGGCAGCCTCCAGAGAGCAGTCAGGTTGTTGATATTGGTCAATGATGCCGGCCGTCCAGTAGGCCATACTTTCCATGGCATACGTTGTTACAGCCATCTTGGCAAATTTTTCCTGAAGGGATTCATAGAAACATCTTAATAGGAGGTCTCAGTCCACAGAAATATCCTGAAGGGATTCATAGAAACATCTTAATAGGAGGTCTCATTCCACAGAAATATCCTGAAGGGATTCATAGAAACATCTTAATAGGTCTCATTCCACAGAAATATATCAGCTAAGAATTTACACAATTTCATATTCAATACTGCTCGTCTTCAAAAGCATGAAAGAAATTTCTATCTACATGTCAATATTACTGGGTACCTATTTTGCCATCGACTGTATGGTTGTTTAATTTCTCGGGGCTAATATTTTGCCGTCTACTATATGGTTGTTTAATTTCTCGGGGC
>NW_018471959.1:0-727 GCF_002113885.1 Mizuhopecten yessoensis
GGTTATGAATACATGTATATTTGTAAGACAAACACATTTATAACTGTGAAAGATATTAAGTTATCAGTGATAAATCTAAATAAGAGTCCCAAGTCATGAACTCATAGAATTTTGGATGGGAATTTCTGGGGATTTCTGGAAATACTTAAATTTAACATTGTTGGACCTACTTTTTTTAGCAATGCAGATAAAAAGGAAAATAAATTGCAGATTGATCACTGCATTATATAGAGGTTATGATATGACCATTTGATTATCATACTCCTTATCAGCATTAGGGCTGGAGAGGATTATGATAATCAAAATGGTAATATATCATAAACATTTTATCACATGTCTAATGTGTTTGATACAAATTGAAGTAAATAAGAATTTAAACAATTACTAATTTTATTCCAAAATGTCAACAGCAACAAATAAATTATAACCAAATTACAAGAATTAATAACAGATTAAATTGAAAAAAAATCAATTCTTTCAAAATATCATTTTAACTAGTGCTATAGCTATAGATCAATTTCGAAATTGCCAAGGAGTATTTCTTAGTTTATGAGCAAGATAAGAGCATGCCTTTTTTTTTCAATCACTTGGGCCTATCAGAATCAATAAACATTTTCTTTCTCTCTCCTTTTCTTTAAACCTTCATCAACCAATCCATATTTTTTGTGCCCTCACAGACAGTTAAGAATGCATTCGCCTCCGTCCCCACAAATCCTGATTTTATTAA
>NW_018471960.1:0-727 GCF_002113885.1 Mizuhopecten yessoensis
ATACAAACTTTAACTCATTCACCCCTACATCTTTAAAATGGATTTGCCCAGTGTTCGATTTGGTAAGGTTCAAATGTGACTTTAGTGGTGAATGGGTTAAGTACATTTGCTACCAATGGAATCCTGTAAACCTGCACAGCTTAATCTGAAAAAAAACCTTGAAACTAGAACTGTCGCCTATGGGCTAACTAATACCCCCTGCATTCTTGCTGCGTGTTGCCCCTGTAGGATGCTAAACTAACAAGTGAAAACATTTATAGAAAGTTAAAGGGTCATGAAAAAGTCCAACCTCAGATGTTGAACCATCAGACGAATGAAAAAAAACAAAAACACCGCTACTGTGACCTTTGACCTGATGACCTCGGAATTTTGTCACAATGTAGCCTGCATAATTGGCTACAATACTCTAATATATGTGTATACAAAATATCCACCATTTCCGAGATAATAAGCCATTGCAGTAACGTAATTCATAGGTGACCTTTGACCTCTCACCCCACAATCTTGAGATTTTTCAGTAGAGTAGCTTGCATTAATGCCTAAAATATTCCAATGTATATATGTATACAAAATACCTACCATTTCCAAGATAATAAGCCAATTCAGTAATGTAATTTATTTGTGGTCTTTGACATTAAATCGCACGATCTTAGGAGTCTCCAGACTCAATCTCCTGACAGTCATAATATTAAGACAGCCACTAAGGAACTTCTTCAGACTCAATCTC
>NW_018471961.1:0-727 GCF_002113885.1 Mizuhopecten yessoensis
CACATACTCATTTCCAGCTGAGTAGACTGGAACAAGCGGAGTAAAATATCTTGCTTTAAATATCTCGATAAAATACTAAAAACTTAAACTTACGTAGTTAGTAATGACAAGTTATGTCTGGGGTAGAGTAATCTAGGGTGGGGCAGGGGCGCTTCACATTACCATAATGGTGAAATGAAGGGTTTTCTCATAACTTTTTCTGTTTTACTTTTTTAAACCAAATATGTTTTACTTTACTTCACTTTGATGTCCTGAATATAAAAATCACAATAATAAAGTCTGGGGAAGAGAAATGTAGGGTGTATCGGGGGTGCTTCACTTTACCATAATGGTGAAATAAAGGGTTTCAGCAATTTTTTTTCTATTTGACTTTTTTAAAAAGGGCAATCTGATGTAGAATGCAAGGTCAGGAATATTTGGTAAATATTGACATGAAAATAAACACAAAGTTTAAACCAAAACAGTCTTATGAATAGTTTATTGAATATATTATATAATGATATTCGCTCATCACAAAGGTAATGATTGTCTGACAAATTCTATGATAGACATAAATACACACAAAACAAAATCGTTCCCACTTATACTTTTGTATTCATTCTACAATAAAAATAAATACACACAAAACAACAGCGTTCACACTTATACTTTGATAAAGATTTTACAATGAAAATATATACACCAAACAACAGCTTTCACACTTATACTTTGGTATTCATTCTACTAT
>NW_018471962.1:0-727 GCF_002113885.1 Mizuhopecten yessoensis
CCGCACATCGTGTAACGTTGTGCGATCCCACAACTGTAGTTATCACTCAGCTTATAATTGGTCAAGATGTTATTTATAAACATTAAAGGTGGGGTACTTGTCTATGTTAAACTTCCCAAAGACTATGCCCACGCACGGATTTTCATGAAACTTTAAAAGTACTTTAATCATACCATGGCTGAACAGAAATATACAGGGTCTGACATGAATTTTGTCAAATGAATGCACGTTACTTCCTTTTGAATCTCCATAACATTTCTCTTACTGTATTTTATTAATGAAACTGCTTATATTGATTACAGACATGCACAAGTTGACATGAAACCAAATCTGAATGTGTCCGTAAGATAGTTTAGTGGACAGTGATCAAAAACTAACCAGATTATAATTATTTTTCTGTTGAATTTGCTAATGTACATGTATATCATTTCAAACAACAACAACAAGTTTTCAAAGTTCCATAAAAAGTCTCATTAAAATATTTTAGCAAAATTTATTTTGATTGCTTACTATCCACTGTCAAAATATTATTGAAATTAAACGCCGGGAAAGTGTTTTTTTCTATACTGTTGAATCTCTGCAACACAAGCTTGCATTTATCTAAATCTAGGTCATAGATGCACATTTTCCAACCATAATGTTTTACTGTCATGATATGCCTAACTTGTATCACTATTAAGATTTTGGTTTATTTCCATACTTCTGTATCAATCACCCATCGTCCCAT
>NW_018471963.1:0-727 GCF_002113885.1 Mizuhopecten yessoensis
CTGGACGGGGTTTGGTATTTTGTGAAAACATGAATGTGAACGTTTCTTATTTGACGCCACATCTGCCTGTACAATCGTTGGCTAATTTAGGCAACTCTAAACGTACATGCCATTCTGGTGAATTTTCTGTGATCTATTATAGATAATGATTAGGCTTTTTGTCATGGTATTCGAGGTTCGTTTGGACATTTGTGTATTGTCTTACATGTCTGTAACGGTGTTTACTTCATATGAAGAAAACAAAGTGTTTGTTTTGTCATCAAACAGATATTATACTTGCCAGATGTAAAAAGAGACCGTGTCTAAAGGTGATAAAATTCATTTGTGTTCATATTAACGAAACAGCTATGTTGGAATAATGATAGTTTGTAAAGTTTGTCATGAAAGAATTCCATATGACTGAAAACCATGTGAAAATTTAAAAAAAAAACAGAGAAAAAAGAAGAAGTAAGTTTTGAAGCATACGTCATAATTCATAAACTTAATATGTCGTGCCAACCGTTAAGCCATTTTGATCAAATATGCTTATTTTATTTGCCAATTAAATATATTATCTTCAGTTGTTTCCATATTATAAATTAGTTTAAGTTTATACTTGTATACACAAAGAAAATGTAGGCGCTTTCTCAAATACTGTAGACAATTTAATATACAAATGTAGGTTCAGTATTCAAGAAGGCAACATTCTTCCACAAATAAGCGTAAAAAATACACTTCGGTGAAGTAA
>NW_018471964.1:0-728 GCF_002113885.1 Mizuhopecten yessoensis
CAAATTTTATATCGATTTGTCACGTACACCAAAAGTAATCAGCTAATTGCAAGGGGAGACAACTCCTATAGCTTTCCAGATCTTTTTACCATAACACCGTCCATTGAATAAACAATAGCCGGGATTATTTCTGCATTTTTGAGAAGTGTTTTAAACTGATGTTCCAAAACCTACAATTTACCTTTTTTCACTTCAGTATTGTATTTTAGGCCTATTTATACATTTTTGAGATATTTTGTATTAACGGGCAAAATTAAGGTTTTACACTCATCATTGCATGTTAAGGCCTTTTTGTTTGCATTTTTTGACGAGTTGCGCATAAAACTGATGTTTCCAAACCTGCATTTTTATGATTCTCACTTCAGGATTACATTTTGTTGGTTATTTTTGCAATTTTAAGAATATGTGTATTAAAATGATGTTTCAGAATGAAATTTTTTAAGATTTTGCCCTCAGAATTGCATTTTTAGGCCTATTTTTGCATTTTGAGAAATTCTGTATTAAACTGTTCAACGGCCAAAATCAAGGTTTTACCCTCATAATTGCATGTTAAGGCCTTTTGGTTTGCATTTATTGATGGGTTGCGTATAAAACTAATGTTTCAAACCTGCATTTTTATGTTTTTCACTTCATATTTTGATGGTTATTTTGGCATTTTTGAGAAGTGTTTTAAACTGATGTTTCAAAACCTACAATTTACCTATTTTCACTTCAGTATTGTATTTTAG
>NW_018471965.1:0-728 GCF_002113885.1 Mizuhopecten yessoensis
CCCACTACTGTCAGTAACCAGTGTCTAGTGTACACCTTTATATCCAGACTTCTGTAAGTAACCAGTAACTAGTGTACACCTTTATATCCCCACTATTGTAAGTAACCAGTAACTAGTGTACACCTTTANAAATACTGTAAGTAACCAATGTTAAGTGTACACCTGTATACCCCCACTACTGTAAGTAACCAGTGTTTAGTGTACACCTTTATATCACCACTATTGTAAGTAACCAGTAACTAGTGTACACCTTTATCCCCCCACTACTGTAAGTAAACAATGTTTAGTGTCCCCTTTTATACCCCCACTACTGTAAGTAACCAGTGTTTAGTGTACCCCTTTATATCACCACTATTGTAAGTAACCAGTAACTAGTGTACCCCTTTATATCCCCACTATTGTAAGTGACCAGTAACTAGTGTACCCCTTTATATCCCCACTATTGTAAGTGACCAGTAACTAGTGTACACCTTTATATCCCCACTATTGTAAGTAACCAGTAACTAGTGTACACCTTTATATCCCCACTATTGTAAGTGACCAGTAACTAGTGTACACCTTTATATCCCCACTACTGTACGTAACCAGTGTATAGTGTACACCTTTATACCTCAACTACTGTAAGTAAACAATGTTTAGTGTACACCTTTATACCCACACTACTGTTAGTAACCAGTGTATAGTGTACATCTTTATATCCCCACTACTGTAAGTAACCAGTGTTTAGT
>NW_018471966.1:0-728 GCF_002113885.1 Mizuhopecten yessoensis
TTGGAATAGAGCTAACCAATTTGAGAAGGAAAATGACATTGACCTGCTAACAAGATCACAGGGAAAAATATGTCGAGCAACTTCTGAAGAAGAATCTAAAAGCATAGAATCTTATAATAATATTTTGCTGGTAGTTTCAACAGATGGAGCCAACAAAGTTTGCGAGGGAAATATTTTTATTGCAATAAAATATTTAATGAGAATTTTTTGCTATGACTGCTTAAATATTCAGGTGAGCCATACAGGCCCTCTTGGGCCTCTTGTTCAAATTTCACATAAGGGTTTCTCTTGTTCTTAGTTATGCATATCAAATTGTATAGGCTGGCCATCTTGTTACAGTTTAGGTTTGTTATCACTATTTCTCAGAATTAACTTGAGGATTTTTAGGTCACCTGAGACAAAGTCTCAAGTGACCTATTGCGATCGCCTTTTGTCCGTCGTCCGTCGTGCGTCTGTAAACAATTTACATTTTCGACTTCTTCTCCAAAACCACAGAACCAATTTCAATGAAATTTTGCAGGAACCTTCCATGGACAAAGGTCAACAAAAACAGTTGCCGGTTTAGTCCAAAGCCCCCAGGGGCCTGAGGGGCGGGGCCAAAAAGGGTCAAATTGACTAAAATTTCAAAAATCTTCTTCTCAAGACCCAAATATGGTAGAATCAAATGCTCTTCATAAATGGATGGGTCTTAAGGTGCTTTACCAAAATTGTGAATTTCTTGACCCAGG
>NW_018471967.1:0-728 GCF_002113885.1 Mizuhopecten yessoensis
TCCGCACTATTATGTGGTATCACAAAATTGCCTGGTGGTCCTCACAATTTTGTGGTTTCACAAAATTACCTGAAGGTCCACACTATTTTGTGGTATCACAATATTACCTGATGGTCCGCACTAGTATGTGGTATCATAAAGTTACCTGATGGTCCACACAATTATGTGCTATCACAAAGTTACCTGATGGTCCACACTATGGTCCTCACTATTTAGTTGTATCACAATATTCCATGATGGTCAACACTATTATGTGGTATCACAAAATTACCTAATGATCTGCACTATTTGGTTGTATCACAAACTTGCCTGATGATCTGTGCTATTTGGTGGTATCACAAAGTTACCTGATGGTCCACACAATTATGTGGTATCACAAAGTTACCTGATGGTCCGCACTATTATGTGGTATCACAAAGTTACCTGATGGTCCTCACTATTTAGTTGTATCACAATATTCCATGATGGTCCACACTATTATGTGGTATCACAAAGTTACTTGATGGTCCGCACTATTATGTGGTATCACGCAGTTACCTGGTGGTCCTCACTATTTTGTGGTATCAAAAAAAGTTACCTGATGGTCCTTACTATTATGTGGTATCACAATATTACCTGATGGTCCACACTATTATGTGGTATCACAAAGTTACCTGGTGGCCCTCACTATTTTGTGGTATCAAAAAAAATTACCTGATGGTCCTTACTATTATGTGGTATCACAATAT
>NW_018471968.1:0-728 GCF_002113885.1 Mizuhopecten yessoensis
AATTACCTGTACCAGGATCGTTTACCTGTACATAGCCATCGATCGATTTCTTAGATAACCAGAAACACGCATATTCAACGCACATTCAACGCTAAATTTAAAACGCACATCAAACGGTCAACGCAAACGCAACGGAAACGCAACGCAAACGCAACGGAAACTCAACGGAAACGAAACGGAAACGCAACGAAAACGGAACGCAAACGCAACGGAAACGCAACGCACTTTTGGTAAAGAAAAACGGTCCAGGGTCTGTAACACACAAACCTACACTTGTAGTCACACCTTTGTTAGATATCTAACACAAAAACCTACACATGTAGTCACACCTTTGTTAAATATCTAACACACAAACCTACACTTGAGTTCACAGCTTTGTTAGATATCTAACACACAAACCTAAACATGCAATCACAGCTTTATTAGATACCTAATACACAAACTGTCACACGGAGTCACACTTTTGTAAGATACCTAACACACACACTGACACATGATGTCACACCTTTTGTTAGATATCTAACACACAAACCTCCACTTGAATTTACACATTTGTTAGATATCTACCACATAAACCTACACTTGTAGTCACACATTTGTTAGATATCTAACACACAAACCTACACATGTAGACACACATTCGTTATATATCTAACACACAAACCAACACATGTAGTCACACCTTTGTTAGATATCTACCACACAAACCTACACTTGTAGTCACACAT
>NW_018471969.1:0-728 GCF_002113885.1 Mizuhopecten yessoensis
CGGATTGAGGTTTAATACCCTTGTTTTACATCTACTGAGAGGTTGATCTTCCCAGAGATTGTCCAGATCACACAGAAGCCAGACATTGTGATATGGTCTGCTAAAGACAAGAAGCTGGTGACCACATAACTCACTGTTCCATGGGAATCGAGGTGCGCCATGACATATGGACGCAAGTAGGCCAAGTACGCCGAGCTAAGTACCCTCAGGATCAAAGAAGGCGGGAGAAAGCGAGCTGTTGGGAGACTTGGACAATCAGCAGGGAGAGCATCAAGCTGGCTGACGATCAAGAGGGAGGTTAACCACTGAGCAGTAGTGCTTGATAAGCACTGCGGTTCCAGCGCCCGGAGTGTGTCGGATACAATGTAATTTATGTTTTTGGCAAATTGTAATATTTAAAGGTGCATTCTACTGTGTTTGTCTTTACATCTATCAACTGTGGACCAACGACAGAACCTTGTTGCACACCTATTACCATATCAAAAGGAGACTTAGAACAGAACCTTGTCGCACTCACAACTTATTGGGTTAACGCACATGCCCTCTGTTGGGATAAACATATTTTGACAGATCAAACAGAAGGCAAAGGCAGATCAAGGACACAGGTGTGAACTGAAGTTCTTGAGATAGATAAAGAGAGCCTAGGGAAGAAGAAAAGTCAATGCTGCAGCAATTAAAAAATCCCCAGAGGGCATACCTAATATGCCTCTGCAAAGCAGAGCAGCTGC
>NW_018471970.1:0-728 GCF_002113885.1 Mizuhopecten yessoensis
TCGAGATACCGACTAACATAGCTAAAACATTGAGATACCGACTAATACAGCTGAATCATTGAGATACCGACTAAAACAGCCAAAACATTGAGATACCGACTAACATAGCTAAAACATTGAGATACCGACTAATATAGCTAAAACATCGAGAAACCGACTAACATAGCTAAAACATCGAGATACCGACTAACATAACTAAAACATCGAGATACCGACGAACATAACTAAAACATCGAGATATCGACTAACATAGCAAAAACATCGAGATACCGACTAACATAGCTAAAACATCGAGATACCGACTAAAACAGCTAAATCATTGAGATACCGACTAACACAGCTAAAACATTGAGATGCCGACTAACATAGCTAAAACATCGAGATACCGACTAACATTGTTAAAACATCGATATACCGACTAACATAGCTAAATCATTGAGATACCGACTAACATAACTAAAACATTGAGATACCGACTAACATAACTAAAACATTGAGATACCGACTAACATAGCTAAAACATCGAGATACCTACTAACTTAGCTTAAACATCGAGATACCGACTAAAACGGCTAAAACATTGAGATACCGACTAACATAGCTAAAAAAACGAGATACCGACTAACTTAGCTAAAACATCGAGATACCGACTAAAACAGCTATAACATTGAGATACCGACTAAAACATAGCTAAATCATTGAGATAGCAACTAAAATAGCTAAATCAT
>NW_018471971.1:0-728 GCF_002113885.1 Mizuhopecten yessoensis
GCTAGTGTTCCTTGGTGACTTACGCGCCCATTGGAACTAAATCCTTGTTACAGGTAACAGCTAGTGTTCATTGGTGACTTACGCGGCAAGTGGAACTCAGTTCTTGTTACAGCTTACAGGTAGTGTTAATTGGTGACTTACGCCCCCTGTGGAACTCAGTCCTTTTTACAGCTAACAGCTAGTGTTCCTTGGTGACTTACGCGCCCTGTGGAACTCAGTCCTTGTTACAGCTTACAGGTAGTGTTCCTTGGTGACTTACGCGCCAAGTGGAACTCAGTTGTTGTTACAGCTTACAGGTAGTGTTAATTGGTGAATTACGCGCCCCGTGGAACTCAGTCCTTTTTACAGCTAACAGCTAGTGTTCATTGGTGACTTACGCGCCAAGTGGAACTCAGTTGTTGTTACAGCTTACAGGTAGTGTTAATTGGTGAATTCCGCGCCCCGTGGAACTCAGTCCTTTTTACAGCTAACAGCTAGTGTTCCTTGGTGACTTACGCGCCAAGTGGAACTCAGTTGTTGTTACAGCTTACAGGTAGGGTTAATTGGTGAATTACGCGCCCCGTGGAACTCAGTCCTTGTTACAGCTTACAGTTAGTGTTAATTGGTGACTTACGCGCCACGTGGAACTCAGTCTTTGTTACAGCGTACAGGTAGTGTTTCGTGGTGACTTACGCGCCCATTGTAACTAAGTTCTTGTTACAGGTAACAGCTAGTGTTCATTGGTGACT
>NW_018471972.1:0-728 GCF_002113885.1 Mizuhopecten yessoensis
GGACAGAATATCCTTTTAAGAAAAGCAACTTTCTTTGTTTCAACACTTTTAATTCAGTATACCTATTGCCATATATAGCGCTTCGTTTGATTGTGAATGTTGTTTCATGAAATACGTTTTGTACCAACTCAACAATTTTCGTACGTATGTTTCTTTATTTTCAGCCGGGAATTAGAATATTTCCGCTAAATTTGCAGCGAGAGAAAATGTGCACGTGCTGGCCAGTGCCACTTCAATGTACCGGAAGTGCCTTCCCACAGGTTTCGTCGATCTGGCTTTCTTGTCAATGTCAAATCACTGGCTCAGACAAAGGTCAGATTTTATATTGATTAAGTAACAGAAAACTAACCTAAAGCCTTTATTGTCTTATATAAACTGATCACCATACTGCGTATACACGGTCGGGTGGCGCGGTGGGGAGCACATTCGCCTATTCCCGAGACAGCCAGGTAACGATTCCCATTTAGGACCTGAAAAGGTAATAAATCACTTGCCCGACCACTTGGGGTTCATCCTTGTTTTCCGGTTTCTTCCATCATAAAACTAATAGTGATTAATATAAGTTTGTTTAATTATTTCTGGAACGTCCTAAATAGAACATTGTAGTCGTTTAATAAAGGATCTTCATAAACAATAATAATAGCTTTCTGATTCGTTAGAAAAACACAAGTGTGTGGTCGATCTGTGTTTTTCTAACGAATCAGAAAGCACTCATTTATTGCGCAGAC
>NW_018471973.1:0-728 GCF_002113885.1 Mizuhopecten yessoensis
TCGGTTTATTTCCCAATATCATGCTTTAAGTAAGTAATATTTGACCAAGTCAAAAAAACACAGACCCCTGTACTGTACTGCAATCGAGATACCTGGCTGCAAGCATCGATGCAGTCAGGTCTGTCACAGTGTCAGTCGAGTTCATTGCCGTCTTTGACGTTATTCCTTAAATAGTTAATAGTTTTGTCACTGAATCACTTATTCATCTCTATTTCTGAATTTCCTACTTACCAAAGGTGCAAGAGTTTGTTCTTCAAGTTACTTGCAAATATATACTAAATGGTCAAAGTAGCCGGGTAGTTATGGTGTGATCCTGTGCATAATATACTATTGTGATGTACTAGAGAGATATTTGTCTCGTAGAAAATAAATATTCATTGAAATAGAATCGCCTGAAAGAGTATTTGAACTACGAAAATTAGGGAAAAAGATTTATCAATGTAATATGTGTTTTTGTCCTAAATATTAATAAAGATTTAAGTTATTTAAAAAAAAATATCTCGACTATCCTTTTTGACCACGTGGTTTTCGCTTGAATGCCGCATACTTCCGGTTACCGCCCCCGAGAACTACCAACGCCATTTCAGAAAGAACACTTTACACAAGGAAACAGGTGAATATAGTATTTTCAGTGGTGCTATATTGCTATATCTTGAAACTATATCCAAAAATGCAGAGTTTAGAACAACTCTGTTTGTACATTTTAATGAAATTGTATTTAAGAAAAT
>NW_018471974.1:0-728 GCF_002113885.1 Mizuhopecten yessoensis
GCTAATCCTGCCCGGACTCTGTGTAAAAGTCATAACTTAGTCTATCTTATATGTAAGCATGGTAGTCTGACACTGAATGCTCGAGTTTGTAGATTTGCAAAACTGAACCCTTTATCACCTGGTGTTGGTTTTTGTGTTGCCGAAGTGACAGTTCGGAGGAAAAAGAAATCACCACGTGGAGATTATACGCGCGGCGGAATAGCACTAATCTAATTAGTGAAGCCATACTTCGTCGATTTCACACGAATAGGGTTGTGTAATTTTGAAATAAAAATGCTTCTTAATTGCATGTAGTGTTTTTTTCAATTTAAAACAAATGACGTGGCTTTAAAAAAGTGTTGCTCCTTTGTGCACACCAACGTCTCTGATTACTTTCAGATATGTCTCGGAGAAATACGGACTCGGAAACGTTTCTTAATTGGCAGTAATCTTTCTTTTGTTTCAATTTCAACAAAGGCCACACAGACAGATAACCTATTAGTTCTTTATTAAAACTCAAATAGAAGGAACGATAGGTTGTGTCGGTTTTTATGAAAATATACTGCGTCGTTAATTTACGCTCTTTCAGCAATCATAGTGACAACTTTTGGTCGTGGTCGGCTATGTTAAGTTATCGTTATAATAGTCCAACAATATTTAATACTCTCACAAAACTAATGCAAACACATGAATAATTGCAAGATAAAGTATCTATAAACAGATGAAAATATATAAATACGTATTAACAG
>NW_018471975.1:0-728 GCF_002113885.1 Mizuhopecten yessoensis
GTGCATTTACGTGGCCGTTCCAAAAGATGCGTTTATGTCTGCAGAAAAACATTGACATTGATACGAAAAATTGTTAAGAGTATTAGAGGTTTGGATAAAATAATGACATTGTCAATACTTTAGAGAATATGGTAAAAATATTGGTAAACCGAATCGTTCTGAAACGAAGGAAATGATTTGGAGAGTATAACCCTGCTACCACACCCGCCTTTATCATTCCCTCATAATCCCGGTCAAAACCTCTCAATATTCTCCTTTAAACTTTATTTAGTTTACAACTAGGACTGTAAGCCACTGGCTAACTAATACATCCCGTTCCTCACTTTGTTTTGAAGTTAAAAAAATAATTTACACTGTACACCTGTATCAGACTAAGGTGGTGAGTATCAAGTCTATAGATATATATATAGATAGAGGTAAAACAAAACATAGATTTATATATATAGATAGAGGTAAAACAAAACATTAAAAGAGAAAGGGCCGTAATTCCATAAAAAGTGTAAAAATGAAAAGAAGAAAAAAAACAGATACACAATAACAGGGGATACTTATCATATGTATGAAGTTTCGTTGAAATAGGCCTACAATTTAAGGAGGAGTTGTCTGGACAATATTTTTCCGATTTGTTTGGTCTTGGGTTGTTTGTGTTTTACGTCCTAATAACAGCTATGGTCATTTAATGGCGTGCCAGGTTTTGGTGGTGGAGGAAAGTCGTAGTTCCCGGAGAA
>NW_018471976.1:0-728 GCF_002113885.1 Mizuhopecten yessoensis
ATACACACCGAAACTATCGGGGTACCCGGATGTTTTTCACATTCCATATTTGGTATATCCACGTCTCACCTTTTACTGATCCTTCGGCGCCAGCTTATGTGATCGACAAAATGTTAACCAGCACCAACAAAATGACACGAGGGATAGTGTTTCTAATAATGGTAAGTGAATCACGTTATTAATGATTGTCTGTGCTCATTTATACACAATATAACCGGGTTTGGTAAGTATCATACGTCTGTTTTAGGTCGTTCACCAGAACACAAGTAATAGTCAAGGCGAAAGTAGGAAGATATCATGGATCATGTACGTTTTCTCTGCCCTCTGTATAGTAGTAAAATGCAAGTATTTAAGTTTCAAACAGCAATATCCGACTTCAATTTTTCCATGTCAACATCAGCGTCTGCATCAAATTAAAAAACCGAGGGTTAAAAATAGAACAAACTTAATACTGCTACCTAGTACATAAGTATAAATAACATTGAACGTGAAATATCAAATTTACATTAAGAACTGAACATTTCGTAACTTTAAACAAATACATGTTTGTCTGGTAAGTTGATAGGGAATCTAACATGAGGTACCTTTGCACAAGATATCGATTAAAGTTGTCTTTTTAACTTTAACATGCTATTAGTAAAGTAAAATTAATAATCGTGATGCATTTATTAAATTTCATGTCTATTAGAAAATAAAATAAGACTCAACTTATCACATAAACAAGGTTT
>NW_018471977.1:0-728 GCF_002113885.1 Mizuhopecten yessoensis
CTTCTAATATTGCTATGAGCATTGGTGAGCATGTGTAGGTATTGCTACATTCAAGGGGATGCCAATGGTCCCTCTCTTTGTCTGGATTTTGCTCAAATTTAGTACTTGTAAGTGTATTATGTCAATGAAATCTCATTCAGATGCATTATTTACGGCTATGGGGGTAGTTTAGGGGACTTGTGTAGCGACCCCCGTTTCAAATAGAACGTGTTGGAATTGAACCCCTGTAGCAGTTCAACGCCGTAGGAGCTACACGACCGCCATTTGGGATATGGAGAATATATTCCATAAGAAGTACATACCTGCTGTAGTCTTTCTACGTTACTGAAGACGATTATCACTTAGCATCTTCTACGTCATGAAGGTCACTATTGGAACCTTGGGATATACCTTCAGTAGAACAGGTCTGTTAAAACCAATACACTTATATTTGTTTCCCCGATTCTTACTTGGGATCCTGTAATTTTAGTTTCTAACTTTGGAAATGCTTTCTGCATACTGTAAAAGTGGAAATTTTCGCGAGTTGAAATACTTGCGTGTGATTCTTAAAACTGATCGCGGTGTGGACATTTTCGTGTTGGCAATGGTTTTGAAATATGCAATCCAATCCAGAAATACATATTTGCGTGTGGATATTTTCGCGCTAATTTGCTTATCTACTCTTTGCTTGTTTGTGTCGACCATTTGTTGGCCCTAGTGACCTATCCTGTGTTGATGGGCCGTTAAGC
>NW_018471978.1:0-728 GCF_002113885.1 Mizuhopecten yessoensis
GGCTAGCTACTTGATTAGAATCAGTTAAATAAGCTGACCAATCGCTAGGTCAATACCTGTCCTCTGAAGATCACAGAGGAGCGACATCCGACTTCAATGACATTCAATTTAACTGTTACCCTACCGTGAGATTTTGTTATGTACATCAAAGGATCAAACTAGTCTTCTTGTCTCAGCTACAAGGTAGCGCACACTGAGCCTTCAATTTTTTCCCGTAAACAATCGAGGGATAGAGAGAGCAAAAGTGAGCGTAACGCCTGGACCGGAGTATAAAGGGTGGTAGGTATTACAAACTGTTGTTTGTCATTCTTGTGACTCGTCACAATTCCAGGAATAACACTCACTTACCTTCTCTGCACCTCTGGAATACATCGTGACAAACTTTGAAGACTGTACGCACCACCTTGTGGATGATACAAGTAGAGGCGTCACGATCCACTTGTACCGCAATTATTATTATTATTATTCATGTTCAATTTGATTCACAATATTTTTTTTCGGATTTTCGATACTTGACAATCTGAATATTAGTGTACGCTGCTTCAGCCAAAACGTCTGTGAGGCGTTCAATTTCATTGGCGGATCTCTAAATCCTCAGCCAATCGGCTGCGAGGCTACAATTTTCACAAAGTATTCATAACAAAATTGCGGAGCGCGGTAAGAAAATGAAAATTTGTGATGCTCCCGGCAAGCTTCAAATCAAAAGTGTGGAAACACTTCGGGTTCCC
>NW_018471979.1:0-728 GCF_002113885.1 Mizuhopecten yessoensis
GCTAGTTTGTTATTCGAATTCTACAGACAAACTAAGAACTATCATGCAACTTTTTAAAACATGTCCTACAACTTCTCGATCTCTAAGGCGAAAGGGATACACAATATACTAGGCTTAAGGGAGAATGAATGACATTGGGGAACTGAAATATGCAGTCCGTGGTTCTCTCTCTATCCATCTAATACACCTAGGTCTAAAGAAGAACCTCTTTGATATTAGTCTATTTTTAATTTTCAACCCTGCCTTGACCTCGATATACAATATTTTGATACCCGCTTCCAACAAGGCTGATTCCGTTACCCGGTTCTTCAGGAGACGTTAAATATGTAAAAGTTTACGAACGAAGCACGACCCACGAAAGGTGATCGGCTAAGATGACCAACAATCAACACGTTTTACATATCCAAAGTCTTTATATGTACACCTTATGTCGATAGCTCATGGTAACAATCAATTATTTTCTTTATGTTAGGTTTGCAGGTACACTCTCCACTAGTCTGTCTACCTGTACTAAACTCATTAAGAATGTTTCATTTAAATATCATCGATGACGTAACTTTATGTAAACAGATTCTTTTTGTATGGCTTTGTTGTTCGGCGTCTGGAATGTTTTGTAGTAGAAACTATTTTGTTGGTATAATTTGGCATGTATAATGTTCACGTTGAATGAGAAGAAAAAAATAAACTAACAGGGATAGAAAAGGATCTCACAGTTTATATGAAATGTT
>NW_018471980.1:0-728 GCF_002113885.1 Mizuhopecten yessoensis
ACACTTGTGTTATTTAGGTAGTTAGCATGGATCCATTGGTTACAGTTATTGCAACTACGCATGTTTTGTTGATTTTTGACTGGTCGATAACATATTAGGCAAGACAATTTGAATGTTTCTAATGACGGACAGTTTGGACAGAGCCAGTGTTTGGAGGGATGTTCAGTGTGGAACTAGAAGGTGACACTAGTTTTAAAAGTCTGCAGTCGACATATGGACCCATTTTCCACATTTATCACAACTGATGCTGTCTTGGTTATTTTTAACAGCTCTTCTACATACCTCACATGGAAGTTTAGCTCTTGGTCCAAGGTTTAATTCCACCTGGTTACTTAGCATGATCTAATAAGTAAATGTATGTTTTTTACATTGATTTTTGCTAACGAATTTTTTGAGCTGACATGCTTAAGGCAGTAATAAATTTGAATATTGGCATTGACAAGTCTCTTGTTTAGACACAAAAGCTGTTCACTTGCTGGTTTCGGTGACATGCACATATATGTATTGCTCGTTGATTGATTGTTATGAAATGGCCATGTCAATGGGGGATAACTTCCCTGATCAACAGCACTGCTGCTTGATGTGTTCGCACGAATAACAACATTGTCACACGAATGGTATTTGTGACCGATTATTATGATGTTAATACAGCTGAAACTTGTAGGACTTGAATGTCCCTCAAATTGGTCGTCATGAATAATTGACTTACCAATCTCTGGTCAGCTTAC
>NW_018471981.1:0-728 GCF_002113885.1 Mizuhopecten yessoensis
CCAGTGTCCGGAGCGTTGTATTAGTTATTGTCAGAAAAAAACCACTCAGACTCAGACTGACCTGTTAAATCTGTTGACTATATATTTGCATTGAATTGATGAGACCAATAATTATATATTCATTTTATAAAGAACAGTTTTTTCCTCCCGAACATGATTATATAATATGATTACATCGATATCATTTCTGACAAACAAAAACAATGTTTAAAATCTGAACATGTTTACTCATCCTACCGAACATCAACTATTGGTGTTTTCTATTAACGGGCATTTGACTTTCATAATATATATTATTAATCAAACGTGGAACTGATTTGTATGTATATGACACTATTTTACATGCAAATGGAGACAATCCCATTATTATTGAATACAAGTTACAATATGATTTTTATTATGTTCTTAAATGGTGCTTTAATGATAGCACGGTACTAAATTAAGTTACAGCAACAAATATGATGATTGTTAGTCAACAGTATCATAAAAATCTAGAACCTTTTCGCATTTCTCCATCAAACAAATTTCTAAGAAGAACCTTGAGAACACTCTAAATACACTTCAACAGCGGCATTTTGTTTTTCTTATCTTAAATTATTCTTCTGTGATGTGAGGTCATGGAGTTGATAATCATTCTAAACCAATCAAGAGTAAAACGTAATGCAGTTATTTTCAGCACAAGAAATACATGCCTTGCTCCTAAATACATAAAAGACTTGATAAATACA
>NW_018471982.1:0-728 GCF_002113885.1 Mizuhopecten yessoensis
TTCAGAAGAAGTCGTTCAAAAGAAAAAGTTGACAGACGGACGACGGACGCCGCAGTATGGCATTTGGCCTGATGAGCTAAAAATGAAATCAGCAAAATATAATAAAAAGCAGTTTTCTAAGCATAAAATTCTTCTGGCTAGTCCATAGTATGAACCCTGGACTTCATATTGAACTATAGCAGACTGATCGAGCTGCATGATCATTGGAACTGTCCTGGCCCAAATGTGCTAAAGTTATGTATCCAACACTGAGATATACACGAGATGATCATCGATCTAAACCCTTAAAACATGTAAAATTACTCTGAAAGCCTTAGTTTAGGTCCAAATAAAGCTGTAACAAATTATCAGGTTCCTGTTAGTTAGATAAGGGCGCCTAGCATCGTCGACATATTTTTATGTACAACATATTTCAGTGGGATGGTACCAGTAAGAGTATATGTAGCAGCGTCAGCTACTCGGTCAGACAGTGAGAAGATTTGTTTGAGGATTTTCCTATACTGTACTTCCAGTGGTTCCATATCTCTGTCTGTCGGATTGACAGTTTCCTGACCATATACGTAGAAGGTGTAAACAGGTCTCTGGATTCAGTCCACTTTCCATGTAACCCTTTACCCATTAAACTGTGTAGAATCCTCCTGTCTCGTTTTTATGTTACTTTGTATTGTTGTCTTGGCTGATTTCCTTTGATTGACATGGTGGATCACACCTAGGTGGACAGCTTCTAT
>NW_018471983.1:0-444 GCF_002113885.1 Mizuhopecten yessoensis
CACTGCTGTATGTTGTTTAGTTATAGTAGGGTGCTCTATCCATGTTAGTTAACACACTGCTGTATGTTGTTTAGTTATAGTATGGTGCTCTATAACTAAACAACATACAGCAGTGTGTTAACTAACATGGATAGAGCACCATACTATAACTAAACAACATACAGTAGGGTGCTCTATCCATGTGTGTTGACACTGCTGTATTTAGTTTAGTTATAGTATGATTATCTATCCATGTGTGTTGACACTGCTGTATTTAGTTTAGTAATAGTATGGTGCTCTATCCATGTGTGTTAACACACTGCTGTATTTAGTTTAGTTATAGTATGGTGCTCTATCCATGTGTGTTAACACACTGCTGTATTTAGTTTAGTTATAGTATGGTGCTCTATCCCTGTGTGTTAACACACTGCTGTATTTAGTTTAGTTATAGTATGGTGCTCTATC
>NW_018471983.1:543-729 GCF_002113885.1 Mizuhopecten yessoensis
TTAGTTATAATATGGTGCTCTATCCCTGTGTGTTAACACACTGCTGTATGTTGTTTAGTTATAGTATGGTGCTCTATCTATGTGTTTTGACACTGCTGTATGTTGTTTAGTTATAGTATGGTGATCTATCCCTGTGTGTTGACACACTGCTGTATTTAGTTTAGTTATAGTATGGTGCTCTATCCA
>NW_018471984.1:0-729 GCF_002113885.1 Mizuhopecten yessoensis
AATACTTCAACTTTATAACAGACAACAGCCTATTGATGGTGGTTGGCCAACACTTCACAATAAAACTTTCCCCAAAAACTTGAACCTCAAATTCAACTAAATCCAATTAAGCTATTTTTGGGCCATAGAATATGAAAATATGGTCCAGCACATTGCTTACACTCAATGTAAATGACCTTAACTCATCATAGACAACTGTGTATCGAGTGTGATGATCCAATACTGTATGGAAAGAAAAAATTCACCAAAACTTTAACCTCAAATTTAACTAAGTCCAATTAAGTTGTTTTTGGGCCATAGAATATGAAAATATGGTCCAGCACATTGCTTACACTCAATGTAAATGACCTTAACTCATCATAGACAACTGTGTATTTAGTGTGATGATCCAACACTGTATGGAAAAAACTTGCCCAAAACCTCAATTTTAACTAAGTCCAAATAAGCTGTTTTTGGGCCATAAAGTATGAAAATATTGCCCCGAACATTGCTAACACTCCATATAAATGCTTCAACCTTATTATAGACAACAGCCTATTGATGGTGGTTGTCCAACACTTAACAAAAACACTTGCCCAAAAACTTTAACCTGATATCAAACCAAGTCCAATCAAGCTGTTTTTGGGCCATAGAATATGAAAATATGGTCCAGCACATTGCTTACACTCAATATGAATGACCTTTACTCATCATAGACAACTGTGTATTGAGTGTGATGATCCAACACTG
>NW_018471985.1:0-729 GCF_002113885.1 Mizuhopecten yessoensis
TTAGCTTCACTTACATAAAGCAGCCTCTTATACCGCAATATTGACCTTTGCTACACTTACATAAAGCAGCCTCTTATACCGCAATATAGACTTTAGCTACACTTACATAAAGCAGCCTCTTATACTGCAATTTAGACTTTAGCTACACTTACATAAAGCAGCCTCTTATACCACAATATAGACTTTGGCTACACTTACATAAAGCAGCAATACAGGCTTTAACTAGACTTACATATAGGAGCCTCTTATACCGCAATATAGACTTAACTACACTTACATAAAACATTCTTATACCGCAATATAGACTTTAACTACACTTACATAAAGCAGCCTCTTATACCGCAATATTGACTTTGGCTACACTTACATAAAGCAGCCTCTTATACCGCAACATAGACTTTAACTACACTTACATAAAGCAGCCTCTTATACCGCAATATAGACTTTNCTAGACTTACATAAAGCAGCCTCGTATATCGCAATATAGACTTTAGCTTCAGTTATATAAAGCAGCCTCTTATACTGCAATAAAGACCTTGGCTACACTTACATAAAGCAGCCTCTTATACCCCTATATAGACTTTAACTACACTTACATAAAGCAGCCTCTTATACCCCAATATAGACTTTGGGTACACTTTCATAAAACAGCCTCTAATACCGCAATATAGACTTTAGCTACATTTACATAAAGCATCTTCTTATACCCCAATATAGACTTTAACTACA
>NW_018471986.1:0-729 GCF_002113885.1 Mizuhopecten yessoensis
CATTAGCTGCCCAAAGTCAACCCTCCACCAGGCAGTAAGTTGATTGTCGTCAAGTGTGTGTGCGCAGTATGTTATTTCTTGACTTATATTACCGTCCACCGCTGCACTCGCCGGCCATTTAGCTGCGTCTTGATTGCTGCTTGTTGCTACACTTTTGCGAACAGAGATGTTATCTGCCAATTCAAACGAAGATTGATGTTAGTTATTACTCGTTGCATTAGTTTTTATATGGCCGTGATGTCAAAAATGGTCCAATCACAGAATGCAGTAAGGTATAACTTTATGTATAGTGCAACAAAAGAAAAATAGAACAAGATAAAAACAAAAATACAAAACATCTCTGAACACAATTTATATGTATCGGTGTTCTCACTTAGTTTTGAAAGAGTTGGTTGACTTAAACAGAATATTCATTCGAATGTTCATATGATATTATATTGATCTGACCTATACGTATGCTGTAATAAACTTTATTTAAACAATGAGTTAAGTGTATCAATCATAAACTATAAAAAGTACTCAAACGAGATATTTGTAACCGTTTTTAATGTATCTTGTCTACCACGACAATTTTTGTAACCATCCGCTATTGTGATTGTAGTAGACAACACATTTACACTTTCTTTTTGATGCATGACAATCGTAATCCTTTCGACTTTTATGACATCGAGGTTGCATCCATTGCAATGCTAAAGGTCGCATAAAACAGGTTCACTGATCAAACCCACT
>NW_018471987.1:0-729 GCF_002113885.1 Mizuhopecten yessoensis
GCTTTATAATACCATAACAAAATGTTCATCAGTAAAAAGTTTCATAAAGATATGTTCACCAGTGAAAAGATACTAAATTTGACCTTTACCTTTGACCTTGAATTAAGTCATAATGTCATAAAATGCTCATTCATGAAAAGCTACAAAATTTGACCTTAACCTTTGATCCAGTGACCTTGACCTATGACCTTTGGTCAGTTGACTCCTTGTTTAATTCTGATCAACTTTGCTTCATCATGTCATAATAAATTGTTAAGCAGTAAAAAGATACAAAATCTGACTTTGACCATTGATCAAATGACCTTGACCTTCGATAAGTTGACCTCTTGTTGTATTGTGACCAACTTTGCTTCATAATGTCATTACAAAATGTTTACCAGTAATTAAAGAGCAAAAAATATATATTTTTTAATGTTAAAATCCATTATTAAACAATATTTGATGAAGAATGCAGAAGTTGAACAGTGCCTGTTACTTGCATGTCATTTGCTTAAAAAACTGTCAAATATATCTCTTTAAATTTCCTTTTTGAAAATGAATGTTTTTAATCTTTTTAACAATATATGAAGATTACAAAAACAACACCGCATCCATTGTACTGCTAACATTTCTATTTTGGGTACTCTTACGTTTCAATTCAAATACAGTATTGTAGGTGAAGAAAATCATACGAAATTTAGAAAATCCAAAGCTACTAATTAAGGACAGATTAACAAAAAATAAGTAAGA
>NW_018471988.1:0-532 GCF_002113885.1 Mizuhopecten yessoensis
TCCCTTGTTACTTTGTACACACCAAGTATCCCTTGTTACTTTGTATCCACCAAGTATCCCTTGTTACTTTGTACACACCAAGTATCCTTTTTTACTTTATACACACCAAGTATCCCTAGTTAATTTGTACACACCAAGTATCTCTTGTTACTTGATACACACCAAGTATCCCTTGTTACTTTGTACACACCAAGTATCTCTTGTTACTTGATACACACCAAGTATCCTTTGTTACTTTGTACACACCAAGTATCTCTTGTTACTTTGTACACACCAAGTATCCTTTTTTTCTTTATACACACCAAGTATCCCTTGTTACTTTGTACACACCAAATATCCCTTGTTACTTTGTACACACCAAGTATCCCTTGTTACCTTGTACATACCAAGTATCCCTTGTTACTTTATACACACCAAGTATCCTTTGTTACTTTGTACACACCAAGTACACCTTGTTACTTTGTACACACCAAGTACACCTTGTTACTTTGTACACACCAAGTACACCTTGTTACTTTGTACACACCAAGTA
>NW_018471988.1:551-729 GCF_002113885.1 Mizuhopecten yessoensis
TTGTTACTTTGTACACACCAAGTATCCCTTGTTACTTTGTACACACCAAGTATCCCTTGTTACTTTGTACCCACCAAGTAAACATTGTTACTTTGTACGCACCAAGTATCCCTTGTTACTTTGTACACACCAGGTATCCCTTGTTACTTTGTACACACCAAGTATCCCTTGTTACTTT
>NW_018471989.1:0-729 GCF_002113885.1 Mizuhopecten yessoensis
TGGTACTGTAAGGGTATTGGTACCACTAAGGTATTGGTACTGTAATGGTATTGGTACTATTAAGGTATTGGTACTATTAGATCATTCGAACTGTAAGGGTATTGCTACCATTAAGGTATTGGTACTGTAAGCGTATTGGTACCATTAAGGTATTGGTACTGTAAGGGTATTGGTAATGTAAGGGTATTGGTACTGTAAGTGTATTGGTACTGTAAGGGTATTGGTACTATTAGGGTATTGGTACTATTAGATCATTCGTACTGTAAGTGTATTGGTACTATTAGGGTATATGTACGGTAAGTGTATTGGTACTGTAAGTGTATTGGTACTGTAAGGGTATTGGTACCATTAAGGTATTGGTACTGTAAGGGTATTGGTACCATTAAGGTATTGGTACTGTAAGGGTATTGGTACTATTAGGGTATTGGTACTGTAATGGTATTGGTACTATTAGGGAATTGGTACTATTAAGGTATTGGTACTATTAAGGTATTGGTACTAGTAAGGAATTGATACTGTAAGGGTATTGGTACTGTAAGTGATTTGGTACTGTTATGGTATTGATACTGTAAGGGTATTGGTACCATTAGGTATTGGTACTGTAAGGTTATTGGTTTCATTAAGGTATTGGTATTGTAATGGTATTGGTACTGTAACGGTATTGGTACATTAGGGTATTGGTACTGTAAGGGTATTGGTACCATAAGGTATTGGTACTATTAAGGTATT
>NW_018471990.1:0-729 GCF_002113885.1 Mizuhopecten yessoensis
CTTTCCTTAGACATGTAAGGGCAGTGGTCAGTAGGTTCGCTCCTTAGATATGTAAGGGCAGTCGTCAGTAGCATCTCTTTAGATATGTAAGGGCAGTGGTCAGTAGGTTCTTTTCTTAGACATATAAGGACAGTGGTCATTAGATTCTTTCTTTAGACAAGCAAAGACAGTGGTCAGTAGGTTCTTTCCTTACACATTTAAGGACAGTGGTCAGTATGTTCTTTCCTGAGACATGCAAGTGCAGTGGTCAGTAGTTTCGCTCCTTAGACATGTAAGGACAGTGGTCAGTAGGTTCTTTCCTTAGACATGTAAGGGCAGTGGTCAGTAGGTTCTTTCCTAAGACATGTAATGACAGTGGTCAGTAGGTTTTTCCTGAGACATGCAAGGACAGTGGTCAGTAGGTTCTTTCCTGAGACATGCAAGGGCAGTGGTCTGTAGGTTCGCTCCTTAGATGTGCAATGACAGTGGTCAGTAGGTTCTCTCCTTAAAGATGTAAGGACAGTGGTCAGTAGTTTCTTTCCTTAGACATGCAAAGGCAGTGGTCCATAGGTTCTTTCCTTAGACATGCAAGGGCAGTGGTCAGTAGGATAATTCCTTAGACATGTAAGGACAGAGGTCAGTAGGTTCTTTCCTTAGACATATAAGGACAGTGGTCAGTAGATTCGTTCCTTAGATATGCAAGGAAAGTGGTCAGTAGGATATCTCCTTAGACATGTAAGGACAGTGTTC
>NW_018471991.1:0-729 GCF_002113885.1 Mizuhopecten yessoensis
GAAGTTAATTGCACACATGTATGCCAATATTCAGAATTTAAATGATGAAATTTGTGTTGGCATCTCAGCATTATTTATAGACACCAGACTTTCACTGTCTTCATACGCTAACACTTAGTAAATCATATTAGCCATCACACACAATTAAGATTTCTGGCAAAACCACTACGTGTACTAGGGATGTCACGGTTCATTGGTTCATGGGTTTTTTCGGTTCGATTATAAAAAAAAANCAGTTCAGGCAAATTTGTATTGTATGCATTTTTTATCGTATACATGAACTAAAGAAGGTTTTGAGTATGATTATGAAGTTTTAAAGTTCAAACAAAGTCTAAACCACTGTGTCACTTGACTAGTGAATACATTCAAAAATACGACGACTTGAACCTGATTCCAAAGGCCTAGCGGTAGACTCCTTAGATTTCAAAGATATCCCGTGTTTCCTTTATAGGTGTGCTGACATGGAAGATGTTGATCCCGTGGAATATTTAAACTGTGTCTTACAAATTTTGCAGACAGTAACCGTTTTGTCCAAAAGGCCAGCAGTGTTTAAAAAATCGAAAGAATCCCACACTGCGGATTTTAGTTTGGCTGCCAAGCCTGCCATATCTTAACAATCCTAAACAATGCAGTCATGATTGCACATATCGCGACTACGTGGTAAGTAGGCAAAGGCGTGTATCTTTCGAGATAAAACACAAACAACACACGGTTTTTACTGCACTGCTG
>NW_018471992.1:0-729 GCF_002113885.1 Mizuhopecten yessoensis
GTAGTCTATATAATACCGTAATGTATACTACAGTGTAGTCTATATGGTAGTGTAATGTATACTACAATTTAGTCTATATAGTAGTGTAATGTATGCTACAGTGTAGTCTATATAGTAGTGTAATGTATACTACAGTGTAGTCTATATAGTACCGTAATGTATACTACAGTGTAGTCTATATAGTACCGTAATGTANCTAATGTATACTAAAGTGTAGTCTATATAGTACCATAATGTATACTAAAGTGTAGTCTATATAGTCTGTAATGTATATTACAATATAGTCTATATAGTAGTGTATTGTATACAACAATATAGTCTATATAGTCTGTATTGTATACTTCAAATAGTCTTTATAGTAGTGTATTGTATACTACAATAAAGTCTATATAGTACTGTAATGTATACTTCAGTGTAGTCTTTATAGTACTGTAATGTTTACTACAATATAGTATATACAGTCTGTAATGTATACTACAATATAGTCTATATAGTAGTGTATTGTATACTACAGTGTAGTCTATATAGTACCGTAATGTATACTAAAGTGTAGTCTATATAGTCTGTAATGTATATTACAATATAGTCTATATAGTAGTGTATTGTATACTACAATATAGTCTATATAGTCTGTATTGTATACTTCAAATAGTCTTTATAGTAGTGTATTGTATACTACAATAAAGTCTATATAGTACTGTAATGTATACTTCAGTGTAGTCTTTATAG
>NW_018471993.1:0-729 GCF_002113885.1 Mizuhopecten yessoensis
CATCTGACACATCATGTAACACACCATGTGACACTTCATCTGATATATCATGTGACACACCATGTGATACTACATCTGATACATCATGTAACACACCATGTGAAACACCATGTGGCACTATATCTGATATATCATGTGACACACCATGTGACATACCATGTGGCACTACATCTGACACATCATGTGACACACCATGTGACAGACCATGTGGCACTGCATCTGACACATCATGTAACACACCATGTGACACTTCATCTGATATATCATGTGACACACCATGTGATACTACATCTGATACATCATGTAACACACCATGTGAAACACCATGTGGCACTACATCTGACACATCATGTGACACACCATGTGACAGACCATGTGGCACTACATCTGACACATCATGTAACACACCATGTTACACTACATCTGATACATCATGTAACACCCCATGTGACACATCATGTAACACACAATGTGACACTTCATCTGACACATCATGTAACACACCATGTTACACTACATCTGATACATCATGTAACACCCCATGTGACACTACATCTGATACATCATGTAACACACCAAGTGACACTTCATCTGATACATCATGTAACACACCATGTGACACTTCATCTGATACATCATGTAACACACCATGTGACACATCATGTAACACACCATGTGACACTTCATCTGACACATCATGTAACACACCATGTGACACTTCATCTGATA
>NW_018471994.1:0-729 GCF_002113885.1 Mizuhopecten yessoensis
TGTGATACGCCAAAACGCGGAAAGTTGAAACTCGATAGAAAAACGTTGCATATGTTGAACATTATTGCTTCCACCATTACCGTACAAAATGTGAAAGGAATTTATTAAAAAGATAAAAACAAATTGCATTTACTACACAATACCCTTATTTGGCAATAAAAGGGGCATAACTCCACCGGACGACGGAATTATAAACACGTGCGATTTGCTGATATATATTCAAGTTTTGTGATTAAACATGAATTTCACTGCCTAAACGGGCTATTGCTAATGATAGACACGTCAAGTTATTGCTTTCATTACTCTAATTTTAAACCATAGGTATTAAAGGTAGCAGTTTATGTGTTTAGTTGAAAGTTTTTGTTGTATATACATGAAGACTCTCACGACTCGTAAGCCATTCACTCTGAAGGATTATCATATTGTTCTTTTTCAATATCTTTTACAAAATAGATACTTTTCCTTAGGGCTCAAACATTTACTTCTTAGACATGTTTACATCGAAAACCACTTGATATGTTCTGTTATCATATTATCAACGATACATTAATTGTAATTGATGTTCTACCCATTGATGAAACTTTCATAGTAGGTTACTTGTTCTATTTCCTTGCTATTTTATCACATACTGTCTACAATGCAATTTCAATCTCGGTGATAATTTGTCTCGTTACTACAAATTGATCACCCGTCACAGGGTATAATTTTGTAGAATCTTTCATGATACAA
>NW_018471995.1:0-729 GCF_002113885.1 Mizuhopecten yessoensis
TGCAAAATATGTGAAAATGAAATTGGGTTTTTATCACCTTTAAAATAAGATTTGCATCACCTTAAGAATGGCTAGCTAACATGCTATAAATCTCACCTTTCACTACAAAGTCAATGTTCGATTTTCTTTAATTTTCTAACAGTTTGAGGAAAACAAGTAATTAAAAGATTAGTCTCCAACTCATTAACACAACTTGATATCATGATTATGAAGCCTACCAAGTTTCAAAGAAATCGGTCGAAAAATGTAGGAGGAGTTACGTTTTTGAAACTAGCACCTCTGATTCTAAACAAGGAAAATGAAGAAATTTTAGCACACTGACTCCTTTGGGCCCCACCTTACAGCCCTTGGGGGTAGGGCTGGCTCAAAAATTTCAAAGTATCAAACTGTCCCCCCACCCTCCCCACCCTTCCTTCCCCAGGGTGTAAACGTGAGACCCTAGGGTCATAAACCTTAAGACTAAGACCCTTCCATCTATGGAGAGTGTTTGATTCTACCATATCTTGGTCTTGAGAAGAAGATTTTTGAAATTTCAGTCAATTCAACCCTTTTTGGCCCCACCCATCAACCCCGGGGGTCAGTCAGGGCTGATATGTGCATATTATCAAACTGCTACCTAATACTAATAATACTAACCTAAATTGAATTACTACCAATGGAAATTAAACAAAGGTTGGTCCAAATTGTGATTTCCATATATAAACTATAGTAAAGTTTACCCCCTCCCCA
>NW_018471996.1:0-729 GCF_002113885.1 Mizuhopecten yessoensis
GTTATATACACTCAGTTAACTTTGTATCTATGACAGTGTAATATATACTGAGTTAACTTTGTTTCTATGACAGTGCTATATAGACTGAGTTAACCTTGTATCTATGACAGTGTAATATAGACTGAACTAACCTTGGTTCTATGACAGTGTTATATACATTCAGTTAACTTTGTTTCTATGAATATCTATGACAGTGTTATATAGACTCAGTTAACTTTGTTTCTATGAATATCTATGACAGTGTTATATAGACTCAGTTAACTTTGTATCTATGACAGTGTAATTCAGACTGAACTAACCTTGTATCTATCACAGTGTAATATAGTCTGAACTAGCCTTGTATCTATGACAGCGTAATACAGACTGAACTAACATTTGTTCTATGACAGTGTTATATAGACTGAGTTAACCTTGTATCTATGACAGTGTAATATAGACTGAGTTAACCTTGTATGTTTCACAGTGTAATAAAGACTGAACTAACTTTGTATCTATGACAGTGTAATTCAGACTGAACTAACCTTGTATCTATCACAGTGTAATATAGACTGAACTAACCTTGTATCTATGACAGTGTAATACAGACTGAACTAACCTTGGATCGTTGTCACAATCTACATCAATAACTTACCATTATTAAGGACATTGAGTAAGAGCACAACCATTGCGAAACTCTTCATTCCAGACGACTTGTTGCTGCCTTGTTCTAATTTCAAGGTTACAATTCAC
>NW_018471997.1:0-729 GCF_002113885.1 Mizuhopecten yessoensis
TGTTGCGGTATCTGTGCTGTATCATTCAAGTGAGGTGGCACTATACATGATACCGTTAGAAGCATGGTCCCACTACAAACAGAACACAATACATATACAGCACACAAGCAGATAAAAAAAACACATATGGAGATAATAGCCAGGTAGCATAAGACTAGCACTTAACGCCTGGTAAAGCTATTTAAAAATTGTATTGATTAATGTATAAGCCAATTGTATATCTATGTAAGGCGCTTAAAAATGGCTTATTCTAGCTGGATAGGGAGCTATATCAAATGGTGTATATTATTATTATAATTATTAAACGTCATTATCATGAACAGTTGTATATTTATGGAAAACGTTCATTTGTTGTACAGTTATTTTTTTTTGATTTTTAACGGCCTATCAACACAAAGGAGGTCATAAGTGCCAATAGAAGTAGATAAAACATGTGTTTTAAAGCTTGGTTAAAGCATAGAAAATGGAATATGAAACAACGTCTGTTGTAAAACATTACAAACACAACATCATTCGAAATTTTATTTAAAATTTAATCAGAACATTGCATTTCAAAAATCATCAGTATCGACTCATCAAGCAAACAAATCTTTGAACAACCGAATCCAGGTCGAATTACTTAATGTGTTGGCAGCTGTCGGTATTGTCGAAAGTTACTTACAAAAAAGGCCGGCTATTTACCGTGATTTTTGAATCTCCTATCCGCTTACAGCAACCTTAAAAGTGGAC
>NW_018471998.1:0-729 GCF_002113885.1 Mizuhopecten yessoensis
ATGTTGCGGTATCTGTGCTGTATCATTCAAGTGAGGTGGCACTATGCATGATACCGTTAGAAGCATGGTCCCACTACAAACAGAACACAATACATATACAGCACACAAGCAGATAAAAAAAAACACATATGGAGATATTAGCCAGGTAGCATAAGACTAGCACTTAACGCCTGGTAAAGCTATTTAAAAATTGTATTGATTAATGTATATGCCAATTGTATATCTATGTAAGGCGCTTAAAAATGGCGTATTCTAGCTGGATAGGGAGCTATATCAAATGGTGTATATTATTATTATAATTATTAAACGTCATTATCATGAACAGTTGTATATTTATGGAAAACGTTCATTTGTTGTACAATTATTTTTTTGGTTTTTAACGGCCTATCAACACAAAGGAGGTCATTAGTGCCAATAGAAGTAGATAAAACATGTGTTTTAAAGCTTGGTTAAAGCATAGAAAATGGAATATGAAACAACGTCTGTTGTAAAACATTACAAACACAACATCATTCGAAATTTTATTTAAAATTTAATCAGAACATTGCATTTCAAAAATCATCAGTATCGACTCATCAAGCAACAAATCTTTGAACAACCGAATCCAGGTCGAATTACTTAATGTGTTGGCAGCTGTCGGTATTGTCGAAAGTTACTTACAAAAAAAGGCCGGCTATTTACCGCGATTTTTGAATCTCCTATCCGCTTACAGCAACCTTAAAAGTGGAC
>NW_018471999.1:0-729 GCF_002113885.1 Mizuhopecten yessoensis
TCAGTAAACCAATTTTCCATTTTTAAATTTAAAAAATAGATAATTAAAGTTTGAAAAAATGAAATCAACCGTCAGTGAGTCAATCGTTTTGAAATATAGATTTATATAGAGACATGAAAAATAATATTTATATTTATTATATAACGTACATGTACTTTATTGTCTAGAATAAATATAATCGTATCAAATGCAATTTTGAATATAAATTAAACAAAAAGTAAATTATGTATACACATTCAGGTATGAAGTACCTATTTTGATGTAGTCTATAAGCACAATCGCATGTATTGCACGCAGATCCATTTACATGAAAAATGTTTGTTAAATAATAAGATTTCTTTTTTACAGATAAATTTCGTTCCGAGAGCGTCGCCGATTGATTGTCATCTTTTTCTGTTGTCTGGTCGAATAAAGGCGTGACTATTTTCACAGGTGTTTTGTGTTTTAAACAGATTAACAACAGCGTTGCATTATTAAACACACACATGCATGCAGTAGATGTCAAATTGAGTCCGTTCTTCTTATGAAGAACAGTTGCATATAATATCATTACGATCTATAACACTGAAGTAATGTTTCCTTGCCAGTCGAAATTCTGTCATTAATAAATATATATAGAAGTTTTTCAAATATTGAACATAGAGTACGCTACCTAAACTTATTTGATGCAAATACTGAAATATGCATGCATGTGTTCGAAATTAGATAATATCCGAGGCAATCTTCGCA
>NW_018472000.1:0-729 GCF_002113885.1 Mizuhopecten yessoensis
AACCTCAAATTATTATTATTATTTTTTATTATTATTACAGATTCTCAATAATATACAGTATTGACTAGGGTGGTCGGGTGGCGCAGTGGATAGCCCACTCCCCATTCACCAAGGTTGAAAGATATATGGGGTGACCCTACCCGACCATGTGGGTTTTCTCCGGTTTCCTCCCACATTAAAACCCCCTGTGTGCTACCATCAAAAGTGGTTAATATAAGTAAATACAATTTTCTTGTATAATTGTTTTTAAATGAAATCAAGTTTATCAATACTTTACCAAGGTGACTGTTTATTCAAAGATATTCAATACCTAAACAAGGACAAAAGAAAAATTGGGATTTTTTTTAAAGCATTTTTATTCCATATCATTGCTGAAATGTTTTCTAAGATATTGTACATGCAAATTTTATCTAAAGAATTTTCAAATCCATCACTCCCTGTTTTTGCTTTAGAAACACCTTACATGTACATGCAAAAAGCTTAGTGACTCCCTCAGCAACAATATTTGATTTTATGAACATCAGTTTGTATACAGATTATTTTGAATACATTGTTACAGTATATAGTATTGTGTAGTTCAGCATGTCACTGATACTTCCAACAAAGAATGAAATATTTGCTTTAATTTATATAACTGAACTTCATGAAAAAGAATTGTTCATTTATGTTTGTGTTTTTGTAAACTTCAATGTTAATTAATGTTCAGAAATCTGTTTCAATACATTTTAT
>NW_018472001.1:0-729 GCF_002113885.1 Mizuhopecten yessoensis
TTTTATGATGTCTAGGGTCGTTATAAAATGTATAAATGTCTAGCGCTGTATTATTTTCCGGCAGCTTTCGTCGTTAAGAATGTCACACTTTGGCCTATACTACCCTTACTGAATATTATCTTTATTCTTTAATCATATGAATAAAACCTCCCTGTTCTCATTGCGTCTAGGTCAGAATTAGAGATGAAATCAATTATTTATTTGTCCAAATATGACAACATACCTGTCTATATTATTTCACATGTAACCTCTATTCTTTATATGCGGCGAGTCTAACACATCGGTAAAACATATCAAATACTTTAAACAAACACGGAGAAAATCAAGCTTAAATTAGGCTTGAATGTCCATGTATGTTAAGCCGCTTTGTCATATCCGAGTTTTGCACTAAAAATCAAGCTGATCTGATATGGAAAATTGAACTTTTCAGCAGATCTGGAGGGGTCACATGTTCTTCGTCAGGCATATAAAATAGTTATATAAGGACAAGTGATAAAACCCAGAAAAAAACAATTTTAGATTATGTACAGGACTGTCATATATCTCTGGTCGTATGAAAGTAATTCGACCTATCCTGTAGTACACATGTGTGTGCTATAGAGGAATTGATATCATGTCCCCGTGTGTTGTTAGGTTATCAACACATTAATGTATAGTTAGTTACAAGTTACATTGCTATATATGTTGCTGTTTTACGATACATGTACATGCATCATTTGTTTTAGTATC
>NW_018472002.1:0-729 GCF_002113885.1 Mizuhopecten yessoensis
TACAAGTAAATCAAACATGTTACAGAAACTAGTCTTTATCGTAGTCATACTACTATGGGTGTCAAAAAGTGGGAGTTCGAGATAACGAGGTTGAAAATCTAGCTCCTTACCTTCTCCTTTGCCTTGGCTCTTGTTTCTGTATCAAATATGTTATCAACAGTTGTTGCTGCAAGTGCGTCTTTCACGAACTTCACTATCTCCACAGCCTGATTATATACAAGAGAGGAGAATTAACATGACATTTTGTTTCTGTATTCAGTTCTATATAACAGCTGGAATCACTTAATTTACCCATTTTTGTGAACACTACAAAAGTCAGATTGCAATTTCTCCACATTGTGAAAACGTTTTTCGTTACAATTATACATTATAAAAATGATTTCCTTTTTATTAATGTACATATAAGCGACGTCATGTATGCATGGTACAGTTTGTTTGAAAACGACGTGAGCAATTTCACATCTCCATAGTTCTATGTCCAGGATTATCAACTCACCTTATTTTTATTTTTGTCGGAGAAGTGATCCCTAACGTAGAGGGAACTGAGAGCTTCCCCCAGGTAAGTCTCCATGGTGTTGAAGCAGTACTTAACGGTGCCAAGGAACCTCGGTGTACCGTATAAATCCACATAAAAGTCTCTGTTGGCGTGGATGTAATCCCAGGACAGTTCCTGACGGTATTTGTGGATGACCCTCCACACCAGGTAGTTACTCAGGATCCTAGGTAATA
>NW_018472003.1:0-729 GCF_002113885.1 Mizuhopecten yessoensis
GAATTTTTGGAGATATACTAAACAACTTCCTGGTAACAGGGAGGCGATAGCAACGTGCAGATATTTTTTACTCGACAAGTTATCAATACACACATATATATAATACCACTTACCCTTGTTTGTTTGTGTGATTTTACGTACTCTTTCAATTAGTTCGGTTAGACAGAGGACGACTGAGACAACTAAAATCTTAAATGAGTCTCTATTTACTGTATATATTAGCTGTGCAAAACGAAAGTAGGTTTGAGTTTAGCGAGGCTCTGCCCAACTTAAATGAAAACGTCGGGGCGCCAGAGTTTCATATTCTCATACGAAGATGAAACGAAATTACGATTCATAGTTTTTAGCATGGCTGTTGTATCCAGAGCGAAGTTCCAATGTCGTGCGATGTCTTTCCGACTTCACAATGTAATAACAAATTACACATATATGCACTTGTTACATAACACGGTTGTCAAGTAACCAGTAGTTTTTTTCTGGGTTAGATAGAGATTTCCCATCTTAGGAATCAATATAAGCCACAGGCGTTTGAGTTTAGTTATTAAAATAATAATAATAATACTTAACCAGAACCTGATCGGCCTCCATACCTGGACTAGTCTTTTTATTGCCTTTGGCGATAACACATATTCAAAATAATGCTGAACATGGTCGAAATGTCTGTCATATCAGGTGTTTTGTACTTTTACATATAGCTGTGTTAATCAATGTTTATTATGTATATCTATG
>NW_018472004.1:0-729 GCF_002113885.1 Mizuhopecten yessoensis
CTTTAGATTTAAATACTTAAGCTGATGAATCTGTTTAAATGGAACTCGAGAACCAATCCGGACTGTTAGCGTTTAAGGTCTGATGGATGTAATTCGGCCTTTTGTTGACAGGTGAAAAGACGTGTTAGCCATTTTCCGCTTTATAAGTGTGAAGAACGTGCGCCTTTCTTGGATGCACCTTAAGTATCGTGTACTTGATTATACCTGTGTATGTTTGTCAGTGGCAAAGACGTCTCTACAATGTCCACAGGATCAGCGAGCCCTGTGACCCAAATTTATTACCATAGAGGAGTTTAATGCAAAGCCTAGTCACTTTAACAGTATATTACCCAGAAAATAACAACATTATACTGAACATGGTAAATTGATAGAGATATTTTCAGTGTTTGAATAGGTTTCGATGTATAAAATACCAAATCATTTTCTAAAAAAGAATAATTAATGAAACATTAGATGCCATTTAATGATTGTATTGCTAAAGTTTTAATAAGCTCACAAATAGCATGGATGAAATCCTATCCAAACATCGAAGTCAGTATATCTTTTTAAGTGTGATATCCCAAGAATACTGACACAAGATTTGTTTACCAAATTTGTTTCCTTGATAAACCATGGTGCAACTACCGATATTGTTTATGCATTTTAGTTGAAAAGACAGTTGTAATTATTATTTAAAGAAGTGATAAAAACTGATGGGATTTTTTAAAAACTAAATCACTTATGAATACC
>NW_018472005.1:0-729 GCF_002113885.1 Mizuhopecten yessoensis
AAAAAAAATCATCCGCCAGAACTTTGTGAATAATTGGGACGCTTACAATATGCCTACAATTGTTATGAGAAAAGTTAGTTATCTTCTTCAACTAATTAGCATATATATCAGTGGTTACTGGTACAAATATTACAGAACAAAAGTATAAACAACTATGTCTAGAAAGGTCCTCAGATACAGTCGAGATCGGGACGAACACATGGGAATATTGAGCATATATTCAGATATACATGAAACTCCTGACGTTAATATCTAATTCAATTTAAAATTGACAATATATCAGTTGAAGGAGAAACTTTAATTATTTTCATATAAAATTTAACATGTCAATTTATCATCAATTAAATCAATACAAATTTATAAATTCACAGACCCAGTAAATGTATAAAAATGTAACAAATCACGCTGAATATAAAAATGTAACAAATCACGCTGAATGTAAAAATGTTACAAATCACGCTGAATGTATAAATGTAACAAATCACGCTGAATGTATAAATGTAACAAATCACGATGAATGTAAAAATGTAACAAATCACGCTAAATGTAAAACAAATATAACAAATCACGCTGAATGTGTAACAATGTCACACTGGCTTTATAGCAACGAAAAGAGTGACGAAAAATAAATATATAAAAAAAACATGACAAAGTCACGGTAAATTTATAACAATGTAACATAGTTAAAACAAAGTCACGGTTAATTTATAACAATGTAACATAGTTAAA
>NW_018472006.1:0-729 GCF_002113885.1 Mizuhopecten yessoensis
CTGCCCTTCCCTTTGCAAGCAGTTTGTTGATTTCTGGAGTGCCAAAGACTTTTTTTCACAATTAAGTTAATTGTATGCCCATAGCAACCAACTCTTGTTAGTTTCAGCAGCTCGAAAGCTGTTTTCTCATTTGCTGCATTGTCGGTAACACAAATTGCCTGTGCAAAGCCTCACTTCTCTAGGGTGGTCTGTAAATGTTTTGCAATGTTTTCAGAGGTATGAGATCCTGGAAAGTGATCTGTTTGAAGTACAGCAGACTTAAGTCCCCATTCATTATCAATATAATGTGCATTGACTGTGTCATAAGACTGGGTGTTTATTGAAGTCTATGCAGCATCAGCTCCCATCATATCAACTATGAGTTTGTCCCTCAGTGGTTCGCACTTCTCATTAAGTTGTTTAATAAGTAATGTTCTGCCAGGAACATCATATCTCTCATCCAGTTCCTTAGAGAACGCCTTGAAACTGTCACTTTCCACAAAGCTAAAAGGAAGCAATCTGTTAACAACCATATCTGTTAAAGCAGAGTCTATCTTTTTCTTTTTCTCTGCAGTCAGGGGACGTTGGTAGGTATTGTCCTTTTGAAAGGATGTTATTTTTGGTTGCTGTTGCCGTTTTTGATTGGATGAATTTTCTTGAACAACCGAGTCGACAATCCTGCCCTTGTGTTCATGGTCCAAATGAAAGGACATATTAGTGGTGTTGCCTGGAAATAGCAAAAAATATTTT
>NW_018472007.1:0-729 GCF_002113885.1 Mizuhopecten yessoensis
AAAGCTTACTGAGTCACGGTTTCAATTAACTGCGACAGCGCTCGATCGTCGTTGATATCTTAAAATCTTTCCAGTCATGTAGGCCTATTTGGCGAAATGTCTCAATATTTTCTGACAACTGAACTTTCACCGGTTTACAGTCGAGACAGTGGTCATTTGCACTCTTTGCTTGACAAAAGACGTTTTCGAAAGCCTGCAAAATAACTTTTTAAATACTGTTTGTGTTAAAACAAACTTAGCATTTATCATTTAGACCTACATTGTAGCTATTGCGGCGGCAGACGAACACTGTGCATTCATCGTCATAGTCATCGGGATGTTTTAAAATTGAATGCGTTTGTTTACATAATGATCACGTGACCAGTCGACTGTCATAGAGTAGCTAACACAGTTTATCATGTGACCAGTCAACAAGCGTAGGGTATACGTAGCTAACACAGTTTATCATATTCATTTTCGTTCGTTCTTTATTACCTCAAACCTTGCGGTTTATCAGTACAGTGCATACATACAGTGCAAGTATGACCAACATTTATAGGATAGCAAAAATTGACATATTATGTTTGGCATTAACTGCTGAATATAAAATTATACAGAGAGTTAGGTATCAAAGCAGTCTAATAGACTGGATCGTATAGAGGAGCGGAATTGCAAGTACAATTCTAATTAGATTGCAAATATAATAGAAGTAAAACATATTTATTATTTAACCATCGATATATCAGAAGT
>NW_018472008.1:0-729 GCF_002113885.1 Mizuhopecten yessoensis
ATGTACACGGGTGAATACAAATACTTACCTATATAGCGTCCATGCGTGATTGATAACAAACACATATTTGTAACTGCATGACGTGCATCGGTGAATACAGTTACTTATCTATAGCGTCTATGCATGAGTGACTATAAACACATATTCATAACTGATGTGCACGGGTACCATTGGTACATATACGTGTAACGAGTTATGCTTACCAACGGCCTTCACACAGGTTTTACCACAGGAAGTTTTACAGCACTTTTCTCCAAGAGGACAGTTTCCATCCGTTTCACATTTCGGTCCACAGACTCCAGACTTAGCTACTGGGCAGTGGCCGTTATGCTCTTTAGAATGGATCTCTAAAAAAAATAACAGAAATTAAAAACATATATATATTTAAACAGATACATTTTATTTGAAGTTGCGGGGTGTAAATACAGAGTATATATAATGTGTTGAGGTGTATATACACAGTTATAATGTCGTGAGATTTATATACACAGTATATTATGTTGTGAGGTGTATACACAATATATAACCATGTGATGTGTATATTCACAGTATTCAGTGTTGTATGATATATATACATTGTGTATAATGGTGTGAGGTATGTATTTACAGTAAACAGTGTTGTAGGATGTGTATACACTGTATATAATGTTGTGAGGTGTATATACACAGTATATACTGTTGTGGGGTGTATATACACAGTATATAATGTTGTGAGGTGTATATACACAG
>NW_018472009.1:0-729 GCF_002113885.1 Mizuhopecten yessoensis
CAATGTTTTCTTCAATGAGGTTGCCTGCTGTATTGTTGCATAAGGTGGTTTAATGTTCGTTGATATAACACCAAATGATGTCCCCTGTATATATGATGCTGTTTCGTTTACGTTGCGTACAGTGTTTGTGTCTTTAGTTATGTGCCCTGTTGTGAACAGAGACGAAGGGGGTAACCAGCTGAGTCATCTTTATGACCCCATTTTATCATCTAAGGGGTGGTATGGGTAAAAATGCTACCTGTCCCCCTCACTGCCTGCAGTATTAGAGTGCAGTTGGGCGAAATTTCTCTATGATTTTTGACAGCTGACTTTACTTGGTTCGGCCCACTCTGGATTAGTGAGCTATTTACAGCGGTTAAGAGTCGAGACACCGGCTCGCAAAATAAATGTTCAATTCCTGTTTGTGTTCAAAACAAACTAAGTCTTTATCTTATTGTATGGTTTTGTTTAATTTCCACTTCCTTCGGGATTTGTAATTTTAAATACTTTTCCTCAAGCATAGCTAATTAAGCAAA
The DNA here is from genome assembly GCF_002113885.1 of Mizuhopecten yessoensis. Classification (NCBI taxonomy): domain Eukaryota; kingdom Metazoa; phylum Mollusca; class Bivalvia; order Pectinida; family Pectinidae; genus Mizuhopecten; species Mizuhopecten yessoensis. The sequence goes on from NW_018472009.1 coordinate 516, forward strand.
ACAGATTTTGTCATCGACAGCCATTTCCACCTCGACCGCACCTGCCGGAAGATCTGGGGCTCAGACCATGGACATACTGTGGAAGAGTTGCTGGAATATAACTACTCGGACGCAGTTGTCCATCAGCCAGGGATGCCTGTGAATGTGGTCGGGGGAGTGATGGTATATAGTGAGCCGAGGAACTATCCTCCTCCAGACCTCCATGTCAAAGGAT
>NW_018472010.1:0-730 GCF_002113885.1 Mizuhopecten yessoensis
TGAGGCAGTGTATCTAGCTACAGATGCTGTCACTGAGGCAGTGTAGTTACAGATGCTGTCACTGAGGCGGTGTACCTAGCTACAGATGCTGTCACTAAGGCGGTGTACCTAGCTACTGATGCTATGACCGAGGCTGTGTACCTAGCTACAGATGCTGTTACTTATGCTGTGACTGAGGCAGTGTACCTAGCGACTGATGCTGTGACTGAGGCTGAGTACCTAGCTACAGATGCAGTCACTGAGGCAGTGTACCTAGCGACTGATGCTGTGACTGAGGCTGAGTACCTAGCTACAGATGCAGTCACTGAGGCAGTGTAGTTACAGATGCTGTCACTGAGTCTGTGTAGTTACAGATGCTGTCACTGAGTCTGTGTAGTTACAGATGCTGTCACTGAGTCTGTGTAGTTACAGATGCTGTCACTGAGGCGGTGTACCTAGCTACAGATGCTGTCACTGAGGCGGTGTACCTAGTTACTGATGCTGTTACTGAGGTTGTGTACCTAGCTACAGATGCCATGACTGAGGCAGTGTACCTAGCTACAGATGCTGTGACTGAGGCAGTGTACCTAGCTACTGATGCTGTGACTGAGGCAGTGTACCTAGCTACTGATGCTGTGACCGAGGCTGTGTACCTAGCTACAGATGCTGTGACTGAGGCGGTGTANGTGACTGAGGCTGTGTACCAAGCTACAGATGCTGTCACTGAGGCTGTGTACCTAGCTACAGATGC
>NW_018472011.1:0-730 GCF_002113885.1 Mizuhopecten yessoensis
TTCTAGGGGGTCCAATAATGCTCACGATGGTATCTGCGATGATTCCAAATAGCGGACCTCTGTGACGAAGAAAGCCTGACTCCCGCATGATTAACACAACGAAATCACAAGCATACGTGTCCATTGCTTTATCCAGCCTGACTTTTGGCAGGTGTATACACATACGATTATCATCTTTCATAATTTCAATTTAATGTTATAATTAACAAAGTAAATCAGGATTTATTAATTAAAGTTTAGAATGATTGGAACAAATGCTGTCTCTGATTTGTTTATTTAATACCTGTTTTTCAGCTTTTATCATTATAAGTATTCTCTTTATTCTCGCCCGATCGAGGATTTACTTAAGCATTGAACTGTTTTTGTATGGTATTTATGATCTATTTGAATGACACAGCTTTGCAAGCAAACAAATCCTAATGCGCGCTAATATATCATAAATACCATATAAAAACAGATCAATACTTATATTTGCGTTTTCTCTACGTCTTATGTCCTTTTTTCACTTATAATTTATATTTAAAATTAAAAACGCCCGCCTTATCGACAGTCCACACAACTTCGTTCAATAGGTTGAACAGCGAACTGTCGTGTGCTGATTGGTAAACAAAGTAGTACTTTGAAATTTCAACAAACACTTCAATTTTATTCCACAATTCAGTATCAATACAAATGCGTATGATATGTTTAAAGGGTGATTTAAGTTTATCAATAGAACTCTGAGCTGAAA
>NW_018472012.1:0-730 GCF_002113885.1 Mizuhopecten yessoensis
CCCTACCATTGTATTCGTTCACATACACACAACATAGCGTCAGCCAGCCCATAATTGTATTCGTTCACATACACCCAACAGAGCGTCAGCCACCCCACCATTGTATTCGTTCACATACACCCAACATAGCGTCAGCCAGCCCATAATTGTATTCGTTCACATAGACCCAACAGAGCGTCAGCCACCCCACCATTGTATTGGTTCACATACACCCAACAGAGCGTCAGCCACCTCACCACCATAGTATTCGTTCACATACACCCAACAGAGCGCCAACCACCCCACCATTGTGTTCGTTCACATTCACCCAACAGAGAGTCAGCCATCCCTCCCCCCACCATTGTACATATGTAGTTCACATACACCCAACATAGTGGCACCAACAGAGCGTCAGTCAGCCACCCCACCACCATTGTATTCGCTCCCATACACCCAACATAGTGGCACCAACAGAGCGTCAGACACCCCTCCATTGTATTCCATCACATACACCCAACAGAGCCTCAGCCGCGCTACCATTGTATTCGCTCACATACCCCCAACAGAGCGTCAGTCAGCCACCCCACCATCGTATTCGTTCACATACCCCAAACAGAGCGTCAGCCGCCCCACCATTGCATTCGTTCACATACACCCAACAGAGCGTCAGCTACCTCAACACCATTGTATTCGTTCACATACACCAAACATAGCGCCAGCCACCCCACCATTGTGTTCGTTCACATACACC
>NW_018472013.1:0-481 GCF_002113885.1 Mizuhopecten yessoensis
CTCCGTACAGGAGAATAAAACGATTGTTGGAATATTTACGATCACAGAAAAAACCTGGAGCTCCGTACAGGAGAAAATGTATATATCACTGATGAAATATGGAGCTCCGTACAGGTGAATATTTACGATCAATGATGAAACGTTGAACTCCGTACAGGAGAATACAAACAACAGATGGAATCTGGAGCTCTGTACAGTAGAATACAAACGACAGATGGAATCTGGAACTCCGTACAGGAGAATATTTACGATTGATGGACTCTGGAATTCCGTACAGTGAAACACAAAATAATTGATGGAATCTGGAATTCCGTACAGGAGAACATGAAACGATTGATGGAAATTAGAACTCTGACAGGAGAATAGAAACGACTGATGGAATCTAGAACTCCGTACAGGAGATACAAACGACTGATGGAATCTAAAACTCCGTACAGGAGATACAAACGACTGATGGAATCTGGAACTCCGCACAGGAGAT
>NW_018472013.1:544-730 GCF_002113885.1 Mizuhopecten yessoensis
TGGAATCTAAAACTCCGTACAGGAGATACAAACGACTGATGGAATCTGGAACTCCGCACAGGAGATACAAACGACTGGTGGAATCTGTAACTCCGTACTGGAGCTACAAACGACTGGTGGAATATGTAACTCCCTACAGGAAATACAAACGACTGGTGGAATCTAGAACTCCGTACAGGAGATACA
>NW_018472014.1:0-730 GCF_002113885.1 Mizuhopecten yessoensis
TTTAAATGCTCAAAAAAATCTTTTTTATCACTCACCACATTAGGTACATTAGGTACAGCCGAACGCGCTAACCAATTGCGCCACGGAGACTTGTTCCCAGCTGTTGCGCGTACAACTTATCTCAATCGTGTTAACATACAATTATGAGAAGTAGATTGTATTACTGACAGGTTATAAAAATAACAGCAATGGATAACTCTTTCCGTAGATATTCAACTATTGTTGCATCCAAATTTCAATTTAAATATGCAATGTTTTGTTACATATTTGAGTTCATAATTTGCAGCAAATCCGATTTTAAACAATATGATATAATTTGAAAGCGTAAAACATTGTTTTTATAGTTATTTGGACAAAAAAGTGAACCCTGTCGTACACCTTTGGATGGCGGCACTCAATAGGTCATATCACAGCCCTCGGGGACCTTATTAACTTAAAAAAATATCAAATGTATCTTTTCTTAGTGAGCTACACATATAACCCAGTTATAGGATTATGATAAAAAATAATAACCGTCCCCGGGTGGGCTTGAACCACCAACCTTTCGGTTAACAGCCGAACGCGCTAACCAATTGCGCCACGCAGACTTGTTTCCAGCTGTCGCGCGTACAACTTATCTGAAACGTGTTAACATACAATTTTGAGAAGTAGATTGTAATATTTACAGGTTATACAACTAAAAGCGATGGATAACTCTTTCCGTAGATATTCTACCATTGTTGCATCCAAA
>NW_018472015.1:0-730 GCF_002113885.1 Mizuhopecten yessoensis
TCAATATAATGAAATAAATAAATAAATTCATATGAATGACAACTACAATCACAATCACAATCACACGAAACATACACCTCACTTCATATAAAACACCCAATCACTAGTACAGCACAACACGTTTGTCTGTGTAACTTTTCAGCGAAAACGTTTCTTACAAGTTGTTGTAAACATCTTTGAATAATCGTATATTTTAAGGCAATCAATACCACAGATTTTTCATTTTGGAGTGATATTCATCTTTTCATTTCATATAAGCATTCATCGGGAATGCAATTTTTTATGGAAAGTGTGCATTGATATATATTTCAATTAATTTAATTAAGTCAAAATAATATAAATGTGTATCAAATTATAAAATCATTTGAAAAGTCGAACCTTTTTTTCATAGCAATGATGTTTCAATGTTTAATAAGAAGTATTTAACGTACTTTTGAAATAGCACAGACAACATTCCAAGTCATTCATTTTTCGGAAAACAGATATACTTCTGTGTAGTAAAACAAACATAACATTACAATTACAACGTGATGTCCCAACAACATTGACACTTCCTGATGTCAAAGATTTTCAAGATAGTGTCACCACAATTCAAGTGATTTTTCTATTTTGTATAATACCTGAATATCTTCAACGTTACATGGTGAACACAGGTTATATCTATATAAACATGGAACCTCAAGTAATAGTTCTTTTGTAAACAGGTTTCTGATCGATTCAGAAATACATC
>NW_018472016.1:0-730 GCF_002113885.1 Mizuhopecten yessoensis
TTATTGTAGTGCTTGAATTGTTGCCCATTAATCAAGGGTTATGGACTTAATGTTTGTTTTTACGTTGCCAATCATGTGGTTAATATATACTTACAGTGGAGAACAGTCCCACTTGTCAATTACATTTAATTCCACTTCGTTCTGCTCAAACAAATATCTGTAATACAAACCACAAAACATTGTTGATTTTTTATTAAACTACACAGTACAGTAAACAAAAAGAGAAAAGTTTAATCAACAATTGTTTTCAAACACAAAGCAGATTGGGAGCATTTGTAATAGGACAAGGATTAGGGCTCCGGACAAATCACGCACATAATCCGTATTTAGTGTGTCCCTGAGTCCCGCATCGCCCTATGTTCTCAACCTAGGTTCGCTAGGTCTCAACGTACCAAATCTGTCGGCTAAAGAAGAGATAATAGGATNAAGTGTGTCCCCGAGTCCTGCATCGCCCTATGTTCTCAACCTAGGTTCGCTAGGTCTCAACGTACCAAATCTGTCGGCTAAAGAAGAGATAATAGGATCCAAATAAACTAAATTCACACACGATCCCGCCCCTGGGTCTAGGTCCTACATAAGCTTGTAAAAAACCCTAGCCATTAGGGTCTACGACCACCCGCCCGGTGCTAATAAAGCTATTATACCTAGCAAGAAATGTGGCACACCTCCGGAAACAAATCTGTTTGACTGGCCCCTATTTCACATGAAACAACTGTATTTATACCATAGT
>NW_018472017.1:0-730 GCF_002113885.1 Mizuhopecten yessoensis
TTTAGATATACAGCTCCTTACTGTAGTTCATGATCAGCTTTAGATGTACAGTTCAATACAGTAGTTCAGCTTTAGATATACAGCTCCTTACAGTAGTTCAGCTTTAGATATACAGTTCCTTATTACTGTAGCTCAGCTTTAGAAGTACAGTTCCTTACTGTAGTTCAGCTTTAGATATACAGCTCCTTACTGTAGTTCAGCTTTAGATATACAGTTCATTACAGTAGTTCAGCTTTAGATATACAGTTCCTTACAATAGTTCAGCTTTAGATATACAGTTCCTTATTACTGTAGCTCAGCTTTAGAAGTACAGTTCCTTACTGTAGTTCAGCTTTAGATATACAGCTCCTTACTGTAGTTCAGCTTTAGATATACAGCTCCTTACAGTAGTTCAGCTTTAGATATACAGNTCCTTACAGTAGCTCAGCTTTAGAAGTACAGTTCCTTACAGTAGTTCAGCTTTAGATATACAGTTCCTTACAGTAGTTCAGCTTTACATATACTGCTCCTTACAGTAGCTCAGCTTTAGATATACAGCTCCTTTCAGTAGTTCAGCTTTAGATGTACAGTTCCTTACAGTAGCTCAGCTTTAGATATACAGTTCCTTACAGTAGTTCAGCTTTAGATAAACAGTTCCATACAGTAGTTCAGCTTTAGATGTATAGTTCCTTACAGTAGTTCAGCGTTAGATATACAGTTCCTTACAGTAGTTCAGCTTTAGATATACAGC
>NW_018472018.1:0-730 GCF_002113885.1 Mizuhopecten yessoensis
TGTTATATGTATGCATGTCTGCTTATATATGTATGTAGGTATGCTGTTATGTGTGTCTTTATTCTGTAACAAGTATGTATGTATGCTATTATATGTATGTGTATGTATGCTAGTATATGTATGTATGTATGCTGATATATGTAGGTATGCATGCTGTAATTTGTATGCATGTAGGCTGTTATATGTATGATGTTTTATGTGTATGTATGCTGTTATATATATATATATGTATGCTATTATATGTATGTATGTTTGCTGTTATATGTACTATGCTATTATACGTATACATGTATACTATCATATTTATGTATGTTATTATATGTATGTAAGCTTTAACGTTATAACGTATCAGGAAGTATGCTGTTATATGTATGTATGTTTGCTATTATTTATTAGGTATGTATGCCATTATATGTTTTTATGCTATTATATGTATGTATGCTATTATATGTATGTATGCTATGTATACCATATGTATGCATGTATGCTGTTATATGTATACGGTTATGTGTATTGATGCTGTTATATGTATGCATGTCTGCTCATACATGTATGTAGGTATGCTGTTATGTGTGTATGTATGCGATTATATGTATGCATGCATGCTGTAATATGTATGCTATTGTATGTATGTATGTATGCTGTTATATGTATGTATGTATGCTAATATATGTATGTAGATATATGTGCTATTTTATACATAATAGCATGTTTGCTATTATATGTATGT
>NW_018472019.1:0-730 GCF_002113885.1 Mizuhopecten yessoensis
AAACAATACTCTTTAGTTCATAACAATGAATAGATATTTAATTCTTATAAAAACAGTATGCAGTAAATCAGAACTTAGAATTACAAATTCTGCGCCAATTTCGGTATACGATATCATCACTTTTTTGTGTTGTATATTTGTTTAAGGTTATACACGATATAAACTGAATAAGTTAAGCATTTGGGAAATACCAAAAATTCAAATCATATATGTATATCGTCAGTATCACTACAACATAGCAGAATCAGTATACAATTCGCTGTTCTGTAGTATCACTGTAGCGTGCTAGACCGGTGCAATGCGTCGGTCTCTGCCGTTGTTGTCTGTCTATGTTGTGTTAGATTTTTTATTGTTGCAATATTGCTTTTGCATGCCTTTTCCATAAGAGACAAAGTACATCTCAATGTTTGTTTCAATCCGATGAATTATTTCCCGAGTTCTGGAGTTGAACCCGTAGCCAGCAAGGCGCCGGTATTCAAGCGCTTGTAAGCAGATAGATATATACATATACCTGAGCGAGTTTTATTTTATACAATGATAGAACCATTCCATTTTAATCAATATACACATGTATAGTTGCATGACGTCACATTCTTTCTGATAACAGAGCTCCAGACTGACAATACAATTTTATCTGATTAATTCCTTTGTGATAACGGGTCGGGAAACACATCCAAAGTGATGAGTTAAATGTTGCATTTTTGTTCGATGTTTATTGGATGTTTATTAA
>NW_018472020.1:0-730 GCF_002113885.1 Mizuhopecten yessoensis
GAGACAGACATATGGAAACTCACCATCAGACACTTTTACTTTGTTCATCCATCAGAATCCTCCGATTGCTGTACTATTTCAAACACCTCAGACTATGAGGGGTCAGTGCATGACCGATAATAATGAGATAAATATTTCCTAGTAAATTGATGGTGAGTGATGCTCACCCGCTGACAGTCGATATTTCTCAGTATGGTGGTCCTTCTGAAGGTGTTATTGGTCGTCTGAAATGTCATTCAAAATAATGTCTTTATATACTGAAGAAAAAAAGAAACGCACAATTAAAATATGCAATCGATAGCCTATGATATTTTGGGAAATTTGTACAAAATTTTATATCAATATGAAGGGACAAGTCTACTCTTTACAATTCTGTAGAAGAAAAGTCTGNGTCTGTGTGACGTCACTCGTATCATAAGTAATTACTCAAAGTGGGATACCCACGAAAAACAAAATGACACTTCAGTACCTGGTGTGGGCACCTTTTGCACGAATCCCTGCACGGATTCTCCTATGCATTGAATTCATGAGAACATTTATTCACCCTAAGGGAATGTTGTTCCATTCTTGTGTTAATGCTGCGATCAACTGGGCGCGGGTAGTTGGGGGTTTTGTCGTTTTCTAATACGCATGTCCAGCTCATCACACAGATGCTTAATGGGAGACATATCGGGGCTATATGGGCGCCATTCCAGAGGCTGAACGTTGTTTGCCGTGAGAAAATCACGAC
>NW_018472021.1:0-730 GCF_002113885.1 Mizuhopecten yessoensis
CCCCCCCCCCCCCCCCCCCCAAGGGACCTGAGGGGCAGAGCCCAATAGGGGAAATAGAGGTAAAATATTTATAATACTTCTTCTACCATAGGGATTAAGGGATTTTATCCTAATTTGGTCTGAAGGATATTGGGAAAAAGGGACTCAATTTTGTATAAACAGTGAGTGTGGCGCCCCTGGGGCAGAAGGGGAGGGCCAAATAGGGGAAACATAGCAAATTCTTCAATTATTTTCTTCTGTACGAATGACAGGATTTTATCCTTAGTCTGGAGCATCCTTGGGCCAAGGGGACACAATTTTGTATAAACGGTGGGTATGACACCCTGTCTACATTTTCGCATAAACTGATTAAGGAAATTGGAATTATTTCCTGGATGCTTTTAAATAATAAAAACATATTTTACTTCGATAAAGCATTTGGTGTTTTTCTAAGGGATTGCCTCCCTTTGCCCATATTTCTAATTATAAGGTTCAAATATGCAGGAGGAATGTAAACAAGCTCATTACGTTAGTAAAATTTAATGCAGCAATCCTATTTTACAATCTGCAAATCTTAATATGATAGTCATCGCACACACACCAAATAAAAATATTCAGTTTAAAATTGTAGAAATATTATCAGTCACTAGTTTATGTAAACAGACTGATGGACAGTCTAATAAGATAATACACTTTGCTTTAAGAATATAAACAAGAGGCCCAGAGGGCCTGTATCGCTCACCTGGAAATG
>NW_018472022.1:0-730 GCF_002113885.1 Mizuhopecten yessoensis
ATAACTGACAGTATTTCTAGCAGTGTAACTGACACAGTGTTTCTAAAAGTGTAACTGATGCAGTGTTTCTGTAAATACAACTGTCATAGTGTTTCTATAAGTGTAACTGACACTGTACTGTAACTGACACAGTGTAACTGACACAGTGTTTATATAAGTGTAACCGACACAGTGTTTCTAGCAGTGTAGATGACAGTGTAGATGACACAGTGTTTCTAACAGTGTAACTGACCTAGTGTTTCTATAAGTGTAACTGAAACAGTGTTTCCAAAAGCATAACTGATGCAGTGTTTCTATAAGTATAACTGTCATAGTGTTTCTATAAGTGTAACTGCCACTGTACTGTAACTGACACAGTGTAACTGACACAGTGTTTCTATAAGTGTAACTGACACTGTGATTCTAGCAGTGTAACTGACACTGTGTTTCTAGAAGTGTAACTGACAGAGTGTTTCTATAAGATTAACTGACAAAGTGTTTCTAGCAGTGCAACTGACACAATATAACTGACACCATGTTTCTATAAGTGTAACTGACACAGTGTTTCTATAAGTGTAACTGACACAGTGTTTTTATAAGTGTGATTGAAACAGTGTTTCCAAAAGTGTAACTGATGCAGTGTTCTATAAGTATAACTGACACAGTGTTTCAATAAGTGTAACTGACACTGTGTTTCTAGCAGTGAAACTGACACAGTGTTTCTATAAGTGTAACTGACACTGTGTTTCTA
>NW_018472023.1:0-730 GCF_002113885.1 Mizuhopecten yessoensis
ATGGATGTGAATAAAACACGGTCGTTCAGTTACTTTGTGATGTATAAAGCCAAATGAAAAAGTTGTGCCGGAATATCACACGCGCCTCCTGCTGTGCTGAACCTTTCCTCCTTTTGAAAATCTCCATAATATTTCGAATTTGTGCTGTCACTTCTAAATTTCACTATATGTGTAAGTAATAATACAGCCCTATATCATTTGTAAAATTACTCTAAAGCGCTTTACAACATATGGATAATAGTATTAGTTATAATGTGAAACAATTACCATTATACATTAAGCATAAATAAAGGGTGGTATTTACATAACATCAGTGCAAGTTGTCTAAAATGCAGACGTGAAGCGATGAGTTTTGATGTCCTTCTTGAATTTGGCCAGGGTATTCACTTTCTAATAGCAGACGGTAAGCTACTCTGCAACGTGGCCGAAACCTTTCCAAAGCATCGGTTACCATAGTTCACAGTACGAGATTTTGGAACGCACAGCAATTATTCTTACTCCGACCGCAGTGTTTGTGACGGCTGATACTGGGCAACAAGATCCTGAATGTACTGGGGGTCTGTTCAATTCAGTGCCTTGAAAACAAACTCTCCGCCAGATTCCCTTTGTTCCCTGTCAGTCATCACCCTTTTGACAATGCAGCCTATGTAGCCTCCTGGATACCTAGGCCGTTTTACAAATCAGCCTTGGAGCAGGAATCCATAGACTCTCTCCAGGACCCCGTGGCTGT
>NW_018472024.1:0-730 GCF_002113885.1 Mizuhopecten yessoensis
ACCACTACTGTATAATGTTATATTTACCACTACTGTATTGTTATATTAGCTAACTAGGTTGTGATAAAGCGGTATAAAAGAACGTCGAATTCTTATAATGAATGTTTTATAAATTGTTTATTAATTACTGCCTGGTAAATATTGTTGCATTAACTACTGTTGTAAACATGTGATTTTAAGTACTGTTGTATAAAAAATATATCAACTAAACTATTCATTGTTGATTAAACCTCTGGTGTCAGAAGTTAATTTATCTGTTCATTTTTATTTAGTGACCATCTCCTTTTCCAGACTCACATTTCAGTAACGTTCGTTGACACCCACCTATACATCATGAATAGCATACTTACAGAATATAAGCAATGACTCCACAACTCCACATGTCCACGGCAGTGGGTTTGTTATATTTGATTCCCGTTAAAACCTCTGGAGCTGAAAATAGAATAAATAATTTTAATGAATCTACAAGATAACATATTTGGTGAAATCTACAAGACAAACATATTGACTTACTGCTGTTTTTACTTTCCATCCTAATTACGAGTCGCATTGGATTACGTTATGTAATACCCTAGGAACGAGTGAGGACGCGTATATATAACAAGTTGATGCAGTTGAGAACTATTGTTTGTTCTTAAAGCCTTGTTATGGTCCGCTTGTAACGAATGTTTTTGTAACCCACGCATATATAACATTTCATTGTAACCCACGCCTATATAACATTTCATTG
>NW_018472025.1:0-730 GCF_002113885.1 Mizuhopecten yessoensis
GATGACTTTTTGGAAGATGATTCTTGCAGTATCCATCGGTCGTTGCCCCCCTGTTTTAACATATTCGGACATTTATCAACTATGTCCTGTATCACCTCTGACCACGGACGACACTTTAAAGCCATCAGATGTAACACATTCCTCTCGTATTTGTCCACTACATTCAAGTCCTGACTAGTCATCTTCTTGGCTTTGAATTGTGCGGCCGATCTGCGGTCTGAAGCTACGGCACACATCAGAAGTGTCCAACCTTTTCTATCCCTGGCCCCAGGGTCCACCCCAGACCCAAACGTTCTTGAGGTCTCCCGAGTTGACAGCATAGTGCAGAGGTGCAGATTTAAACATTGTTCGCGATTTCTGCAACACATTACAAAAAATAATGGACACTATCGGAACAAATTTCGTAGTATGTGTATTTCTTCAATTGATATATCGCCATTAAAGTAATTATTTTCTATAATGACAACACAATTTGTCAATCTTTCCAAAAAATCTACCTAGTTTCTATTTGGACAATATATTTAGTCAAACTATGGAAAAAATCTTGCACTTTGTCAGGATCCAAACATCATTCATACTACATTTTATATACACAAATAATAATGTAAGATTACCATGTACAATATATGGAAAGTGTTTCTAGCTAAGAATTAAGTTTAAAGTTCCAAGCTGACATTTCTGTTTCATGTCCTTTTGACATCGTTTATACAAAGTCCAAACTGAATATGCC
>NW_018472026.1:0-730 GCF_002113885.1 Mizuhopecten yessoensis
TACAGATCCTAATCCAACCCTATATATCCTTATTCCATTCTATATGTCCTAATCCTACCCCATATATCCTAATCTCATCCTATATATCCTAATCCTAACCTATATATCCGAATCCCATCCTATATACCCAAATCCCATTCTATATACCCTAATACAACCCTATATATCCTTATTCCACCCTTTATACCCTAATCCCACGCTATATATCCTAATCCCACCCAAAATACCCTAATCCAACCCTATATATCCTAATCTGCTCCCCTAATCCCACCCTATATACAATGTACAAAAATTCTACGGTTGTCATAATAATATGATGCCATGCTACCCGTCCAGGTTATGACCTTCGGTGCGATGACGCTTTATATTGACACCTGAATGACCCCTGGACACTGTCATCAAAACATACGACTTGTTGCTAAGACGTAAAAACCAAATCTGTTTATCAACTAATCTATCAAAATGGCCACCTAACTAAACACTTGTCTCCGATATGTCCAGATATACTGTAGGACTACTTCTTTTAGTGGACACAAATTTTAGCATATTATTGTCACCCTGGTACAAAATATGTGTCGCTTCCTATCGCTCAATTAAAGAGAAATTCACCCTAGCTGAGTCGGTAGGATGCGGCTAGTACCTGTGACAGGGGCACTTTTACATTGGTGGCCGATTTTATTTGTACACATAGGATTACAGTCGCCTTCTAGCTTCGAGCTAGAGGGAATTT
>NW_018472027.1:0-730 GCF_002113885.1 Mizuhopecten yessoensis
TTTTTTTATCATTATTGTTATTTTTTAAAGTTTTTATTATTATTTTCTTTTCTTATTTTACAAATTTATTTATATTTACTTGCCAAATAAAGATGTTATCGCATGAATTAAATACAAAGACATGCAATTAGTTTTCAGAACTATGTTATCTGGTAGGAAATTACTAGTTCAAAGATTTATTCTGCTTCCGTATCACAAAACGACAGAAAAACAAATCTCATCTTGTAATTATCTTAATTATAATAAATAAAAAACGATTAATGACACGGAATATGTCATAATATTACACATATTCCCACATATGTCAACACGTTTGTCCAACTACCTAATAATAATAGCTTTTAATTTTTAGAATTTAAAGATACACCAGTCACAAGTTATTGTATACATAAGCAATGTAAAAACAATACAAAATCCTTGATAGACCTTTATCAATGATTTACGTTTAGGTCCATGTTTTTATAAGAATGGAGGATATGAACAACTTTGTACGACTGTCAGTGCTCTCTGTGCATGCTCGTATGGGTTGACTCTTCAGACTTACGGAAACAAAAATGAAGCAGTGGTTGGTATTTTTCTAATTTTATTTTGTACATATTTGCCATATCAGATACCGATTGTTGGTGGATGAGAAAAAATATCGAATTTATAAGAGTAGTTTTTATGTTTTAGAATAATTCGTTGAAAGATGAAAACTAAAATATCAACATTTGTGATAAAGTTATTGTAC
>NW_018472028.1:0-730 GCF_002113885.1 Mizuhopecten yessoensis
AAAATATAATTAACGTTCTAAATTGATGCGCCACATACGACGTTATTGGTGTTCAATTTTTGTATGTGATTTTCACAATCCGAGCATTTCACAAATAATGGTAGTTTGGAAAGAAATCTCCAAATATAAGCCAAAACTGAGGGTGTCCCGACTTGGGTACAGCCTTATTAATATGCTTACAGTTACACCTGTTTCGCGATTACGTAACAATGACTATATTTCCGGTTCTATCTATATTAACAAGCGCCAGCAATACGAACTTGCTATCAAAACGAAAAAGTAATGATATCTATTTTGGAAAAATGAACAAAAAATACTGGAATCGATCTACTATGGTATGAAATACAACAATTTTTCACTAAAAAGTATCCCGAATAAATTGCGAAGCACGGCACGTAAATCAGAAAAGTCTTGTTTGGTAATAATTCTTATAATTCTTACCTTTAAATTGTCCATGTAACTATAATCAGCAGCCAATAACGCTTAATACAGTTAATTGTCAAGAAAAGTATAATTAATTGTGTCCCGTTTTGGGAGCTCTTCAGAGAAGAAAACACCGAAAATGCATAAGTTTCCAAAATGGCGATTATTCAGTTCGATTTAACGACATTTCAGGTGGAATTTAATTTCAAGTAAGAAAGGATATCAGAAATGATAAGAACAAATGTGCTTGTAAGTGATGCAAGAATCGCCCGATGTGATTCACACTTCGAATACAGGGAGAATAAGT
>NW_018472029.1:0-730 GCF_002113885.1 Mizuhopecten yessoensis
ACATAGTCTATTACATACTGTTATAACATAGTCTATTACGTACTGGTAATTTCTTACCTCTATAGTTTAGTCCCCATAGGCCAGACTTACAACAAGAGATATTTAACGAAGGATATATATAGTGGACTTATAAAAAAAAAAAGTGTTTTTTTAGTTCCATCTTGGGATGATATAAAAAAAACTGTTTTCATTGCTATAGAATAGAAGTGTTCTATCAGGGGAGATAATTATATCATAGTGACTTAAATTATATTGTGGGCTTGTATCCTTTCATATATCATTTAAAAGGTTAGCTTTGATGCCTTAGATGGTCCATACTTGATCTTGGATGGGCTGACTTAAGGCTGACTAACCCATCTAGTTACCATATATGTGAGAAACAGCAAACGACTGTCTTTATGTTCTTGTTAAAAGAGTTATTCATCTGCGAAAAATTCTGACACAAAGTTCAAAGCGATTTTAGGAAATTTATCTAGAACTGTTCCTGAAATGTGTCATTGAATTAAACAAGAAATATCCTTTAAAAAGATAAACAGCAGAGCTTTGATGTTTGTGGTTATAAGTCTCACGTAGCTGTGTACCTATGCACCGCTATAAACATATGATGAGACAAATGGACATCAAAGAAATTAATAACTGCACCAAAAAGAACACTCTGTTAAAACCATGTTGATCATTCCATGGGAGACAACTCAAAAATGTGTGTATCACAACGTTCTATAGTATATAT
>NW_018472030.1:0-730 GCF_002113885.1 Mizuhopecten yessoensis
ATTGTATTGGTGGTTGATGTGAGAATCCATATATGTTATCATCGTTGTATCAGAGGTAAGCATGTACGTGATTATTATGTGATTTTTATGTAAGTGTTCCGTAAAGATTTGTGTTAAGATAACGCCAGAATATTGGTATTAGAGGTAGGCATGTGTATCTCTTCTCGTCATTATGATGGTATTGTGGTATTGTTATCTCCATTATTTTATCATACGATATTCTGTATGCGTAGCCCCTACCTAGTTAGATTAAATCACTTTCATGTGCGTTAAACAATAAAAATATGCCTTTTAGGGAATGATTTGAGACCATCAATTCAATTTGATGATTTTGTATGAGCTGCATTATATGTGTGTTAACGCATATCAGTTGAATCGTATTATTAATAGTTTGTGTACATTGAAAACGGCGATTCAAATGCATTTGGTGGAACGGATTGTTTGCTTCCGTATATCATTGTAAGTGTATTGATGGCACACTTCCTTATTTAACCCCTGGAGTGCCACAGAGCCTATTGTAGGCTCTATGCTTCCACCGTTGAATGCCAGAGAGCCTATTCGTAGGCTCTCTAAAATCTGACTGTTCAACAATAGCAATGACGTCATCAACAATTTAAAATAACGTCATAGACGGCATTTCGTGATCTGGCAGATCAGCTAGACGGAATAATGGCGGCTCGATTGTTTTCTCCGTGGTTTCGACCCTATCCTCCTGAGAACGATATGACCA
>NW_018472031.1:0-730 GCF_002113885.1 Mizuhopecten yessoensis
CCCCCCCTCCTACACACACACACACTTTTTGTTTCTAATTCAATTACATATAATATCCACTCTCAACTTGTATACCTTATTCAATCTGTTTCTCAAGAACAGTAATAAAATAATTCTTACGCTCTATCTGGAAATATTTTTGGATCCCTTCCGCTCTCACTTTTGTTAAATGTTGGTGGTGAGTTTATCATTACTGTTAATTTTGTTAGTCCATATTTGTAATCATCATGTTATTTTTTTTTAAGTATTAGTTATGAACGTTCATTTTAGCTCAAATAGTTTCGTATGTCTATTTAAACGATTAATGAGTAGTCTGAGTGGTCGGGCCAATCCCTACCGACACAGACATACCCATATATTGAGATTTAAAAAAAATATACAATTATTACATAACAATATTTTACAAATATTAAAATCAAATAATATCATATCTTGTATATTCGATTCGGAATGGGTACAGTAGTAAAACATACCCTTTAAATATAAAGACGATTTATTTTAATATGACTTTACTTTTTGTGCAACACAAAACACATATAATTACTCAAAACATAGTTTCCTATTGTGAAATGTTTGTTTGATATAACAGGGGGAACAACGATGGACAAAGACCTTACAAGTCAGGGTTAAAGTGTTCCGATTGTCCATCTGAAACCAAATGTGTAGAAGGACTTTGCGCTGACGCATGTAAGAAACCATGATATTGTCGATTCGATAATAAAATATTATT
>NW_018472032.1:0-730 GCF_002113885.1 Mizuhopecten yessoensis
TTACTGATAATGTTTTGTTTATTTCTACTTTATTGTATTTTCATAAAAACCTTCCAAAGTATGGTTTTCTTTTCAGAAATAATTCAAAATCAAAGCTATAGTCATGCGAGAAAAAAAAGTTTCCAACAATAAGTTACGGTTTTTGGCAGTGGTACGGGGGTCCTTAACTGTAATGTTTTGTATGAGCAGAGCCAAATATGATCTTATTCACTACCTATATCACTTTCCTCCATTACAGAATAACAAAAGCTGTTGAACACTAAATTTATACCACAAATTCAGTCCGAAAAATTCAGATTATTATTAATTCTAATTTATCATATCTGACAGTTACCAAATGCCATCAGAATTTGCAAAGGATTTCACTTTAATTAATTTCTTTAAAAAAAGATCAATTTCAATTTATCTGACACTTCAGGTGTTAGTGTACATGAGACTGATACCAATACTTATTCAAAACTGTTTGGAATAAAAGATATAATACAAAATCACACATTTACATTATTTCGTACTAAATATATACATTATATGTATGTATCAAGTTCCAAAATGGTCCTTTTATGAAGCATGTCCATTAAAAATCAATTTCAGTATGAATGAAATATTACACTACAATCACATTTGTTTCAATTTCATTTTCTATTTTTGGAGATTAATCAATCTTGAAAAGACTTGGTCGTATTTGAATAATAATAAACTTTATTTATTGAGGATACAAAACCTGTTTAGC
>NW_018472033.1:0-731 GCF_002113885.1 Mizuhopecten yessoensis
CATAAGTTTGATTGGTCTTTAACTTTTGCTGACGGAACGGTTATATTTGTCAGAAAATGTAGCCGGTGGTTGTGTGTGCTTTTATCTATTTGATAGTATTTAAATGAAACCTCATAGTACATTAAAAACGAAATTACGTATATATTTGTTTTAAATCGAACCCTGTGTCCCATTTGCTAACATTTCATTTCTTCACATTTGGTAGTCAAATGGAAGGATAACGGCAACACCGTATACACCGTTAGACGTTTCCAACATTAGAATGACGACAAAGAGTTTCGTATTTTTACCTTACCACTTTCATTATCTTATTCTATTTTATCTCTATGTTTAATTGTTATGTTGTCCATGTTACGGTAACGTTCAAGTGATGATGCTCCACGTGTATGTACACACAAACATTCCGTTGAAACGTCATTTTTTAAAACGTCGCTTTTTTATTACAGCCAACCATTTATGTCCTTATATTATATACAGTTTCATCAACATACATAACCAAAGGTTGAAGACACACATGCTTGTTTTACCTTAGTTTGGTGTTTAATGTCCTCCTAGGAACTAACAGGGTATTTTGGAGATATGTGACTAGAGAGAAACAACCAACAGAAAATATTGGGAAACGAGAACGAATATATATAGATCCGAAAGTATTGCAAATGAGGTCAACAGAACCTATCGCGTACCGGAATTGTTTTGATTAGCTTGTTTATAGGATTTAACGTTCTATTAAC
>NW_018472034.1:0-731 GCF_002113885.1 Mizuhopecten yessoensis
ATTCATTTCAGACGAGCTATGCAACAATCAATCATAACACAAAACACAAAAAATATCAGGGTGGGTTTTCCTCTACAGTAGTGAAGCCCCAACAAAACGCATGTATTCCACTAGCTTCAATTGTTGATATCAAAAACGGATTCGACCGCTGAAAAACTATTCAACCACTACCTATGCACTCGGACGGTAATCCAGAACACTTACGGGTATCACAAGTGCCTCACACTATCTCGGCTACTCCATCGCGGGACATAATGTGTAATGGCGACTCGCCATCGGTTCCTCGCGATTGTGGTCACGAACTTTCGAACACCCAAACGTCTGGCTGGGTAGTCCCCGTGACATCAACTAGTACATCAGAGAACTTTGTAATGACATAGGGCACTTCATCCACCTAGTTATCTTCATTTACCTCAGCAGGATTTCAGGCAAACAGCACATTCCCACGGATTTACATTCAACTTCAAATGAGCACTGCCCACCGCCGACGGGATGCTCGGCCGACGAATGCCCTGGATGGTTACTATGATGACCGTTGTTTGAAATAGTGCGGACATAAACCTTTACTAAATATATAATGTGCGGCATTAAATGCAAAAAAACATGAAATAAGATCAACTTTCAAAAATTAAAGGAATACCAAGCGTTGTTTATTATGAGATTATAGTGTTTTTCTTCGTTTTAATAAATCAGCTGATCGGCGCAAGTCGAACCTTTGAAGTTTGTGTGTA
>NW_018472035.1:0-731 GCF_002113885.1 Mizuhopecten yessoensis
ACCCTTCATCATGTTATAGGTACAACGCCTAACCTTCATCATTTTCTACGTCTAACGCCTACCCTTCATCATGTTATACATCTAAAGCCTACCCTTCATCATGTTATACATCTAAAGCCTACCCTTCCTCATGTTATACATCTAAAGCCTACCCTTCATCATGTTATAGGTTTAATGCCTACCCTTCATCATGTTATCATCTAAAGCCTACCCTTCATCATGTTATAGGTATAACGCCTACCCTTCATCATGTTATCGTCTAAAGCCTACCCTTCATCATGTTATCGTCTAACACCTACCCTTCATCATGTTATACATCTAAAGCCTTCCCTTCATCATGTTATCGTCTAAATCCTACCCTTAATCATGTTATCGTCTAAAGCCTACCCTTCATGTTATCGTCTAACGCATACCCTTCATCATGTTATAGGTACAACGCCTAACCTTCATCATTTTATACATCTAAAGCCTACCCTTCATCATGTTATAGGTTTAATGCCTACCCTTCATCATGTTATACATCTAAAGCCTACCCTTCATCATGTTATAGGTATAACGCCTACCCTTCATCATGTTATCGTCTAAAGCCTACCCTTCATCATGTTATCGTCTAACGCCTACCCTTCATCATGTTATCCTCTAAAGCCTACCCTTCATCATGTTTTGTCTAACGCCTACCCTTCATAATGTTATACATCTAAAGCCTTCCCTTCATCATGTTATACATCTAA
>NW_018472036.1:0-518 GCF_002113885.1 Mizuhopecten yessoensis
CAGCCTGGTATTGAATTTGACACAAATGGACAAGGAGGAGACATCTCACGCAGTGACACCCAGCCTGGTATTGAATTTGACACAAATGGACAAGGAGGCGACATCACACACAGTGACACTCAGCCTGGTATTGAATTTGACACAAATCGACAAGGAGGAGACATCACACACAGCGACACCCAGCCTGGTATTGAATTTGACCCAAATGGACAAGGAGGAGACATCTCACGCAGTGACACCCAGCCTGTTATTGAATTTGACACAAATGGACACGGAGGGGACATCACACACAGTGACACCCAGCCTGGGATTGAATTTGACACAAATGGACAAGGAGGAGACATCACACACAGTTATACCAAGCCTGGTATTGAATTTGACACAAATGGACAAGGATGAGACATCACACACAGTGACACCCAGCCTGGTATTGAATTTGACACAAATGGACAAGGAGGGGACATCACACACAGTGACACCCAGCCTGGTATTGAATTTGACACAAATGGACAAGGAGG
>NW_018472036.1:611-731 GCF_002113885.1 Mizuhopecten yessoensis
GTGACACCCAGCCTGGTATTGAATTTGACACAAATGGACAAGGAGGAGACATCACACACAGTAACACCCAGCCTAGTATTGAATTTGACACAAATGGACAAGGAGGAGACATCACACACA
>NW_018472037.1:0-731 GCF_002113885.1 Mizuhopecten yessoensis
GTGAACACTTCGGGGAGCTTACGAGTAGTCAGGCGGTAATTAGCAGCCACACTTTCTTTTGCGACTTTGTCATCCAGTCTTTGGAACAGCAGGCTTTAATAGTTGACCATTTTTTGCTCCGAAAACAACTTCATAATCCGAAATCCAGTTAAATTCGCCCAATATACTCTGTACTCTTCCTTTGCTCCATTTTGTTTTTATGTTTACCGACAACAACGTGGTTTCCCGCATTGAAGAGTTCCTATAAATACGCGTATGTGCTTGACCACGAATAATCTTTCTAATAGCGTAGCCTTTGTCACTGTATCTGATAATTGAGGTTCGTAATTCTGGAGATAAACGTGAGATCTTCTGCAGTTCTATCATTTGCCTAAGTGAATTGATAAACTGCGTGCGCAATCCTAACCCAAAAAGACGGAGTAAGTTAGACGATCGAACTAAACAGCCGGACGGAACAGCCGGACGGAGTAGCCGAACTAAACGACACAATGAAATAATTGGACGATAGGGACGGTCGAAATAACCGAACGGAACGATTTAGCTGATACGAACGAAACAGACGAAACATACGAACGGTGCTCGAACGGTGAACGATCGCTTTCTAGACGCTAGACTACCGCTAACCGCACGCAAGCCGCACGCAGAACGAACTGAACCTAAGTGGATACCTGGGCGTAATTCTTACTGTATGCAGCTGGAGGATTTTCTAGACAGCAATAATTGTTATCACC
>NW_018472038.1:0-731 GCF_002113885.1 Mizuhopecten yessoensis
AAACAGATGAAAATGATGGTGTTTGCTGTAAATCATGGTATAAAGCATAAGGTACAAATATTTAGTTTGCACAGCTGTTGTATTTTGAGAGATGTGGAAATAAGAAAAAAATGATCAAGAAACATGTGCAGTATTATATCATGTGCATTTTTGTTGGAACAACCCTTTGATTGTTGTTCTTTATTCAATATCTAGCAAAATACACTTGCATGGAGAATTGTCCAAACAGTCTGCAGATGTGCAAATCAACAAAGTCAATAAATCCCATACAACAACTATAACTTTTTTTTAACAAATTCAATGCATTTCAATGATTAAATCTTGATAGCTTGAGCTCATGCAGACACCACCCATTTCTACTTTGGGAGTACTAGTACATAATGATATTATAAAAATACTATAGATGAGGAGTTAGTGACTTATATAGAGGAGTCAACAAGAGGTCAAAGGAAGTCAGCAATGCGGCTTAATCTTCACAAAGGCAGAATAACTAGCTCTTTGTTTGGACAGCTTCTGAAAGCTGGTAGCAATCCTAACAGTTCGATTAACCAAATCATTGAAGGATCTTCCCTTGACAGGTATTTTAACTTAATCTTTTAGCACAGACCAACCAATTTGATATCTACTTCTTTACTTTTTTATGTTTAAATCCTACATTTTCACTAAACTATTTATATATGGGAGAGAGCGTCACATATTTAAGGACCTTGCAGTGCTTGAAATTTTAAGAA
>NW_018472039.1:0-731 GCF_002113885.1 Mizuhopecten yessoensis
TGATGTTTCCCGGATTTCTCAGTTCCTGTTGGGGGTGTTCCATCCTCGTTTCCAGAGGCCTTTCTTACTTCAGCCTCGCTCTCCGCCTCAGAGGAGGAGTCACTACGGTCTGGTGTAACATCTGCCCCATCTCCCTCATTCGACCAATTGTCGTCTGGAACGCCGGTGCAGCCAGGTACCTCTTCATCTGACTCTGGCTTAGTTGGCGGAGCAGATAACTCCGGTTCGCTCTCATTGTCTGTCAGGTTGTCCCCGGAGAGGCCATTTAACCCCCCCTCGTCACTGTTCAGCAACCGTGAGGCAATTACGGGTTGGACTGCCAATCCTAAGGTAATGGGAGAGTACTCCTGGGGCAATGGCTCGGTAGGCTAGTGGAATCACATCATCTACATCTTCCCCAAATCTCTGCCACTGTTGGTGGGCATGTCTGCAGTATGAGCATCCCCCACAAGGAAGACTCATGGGCCAGAATTCGAGATAGCCCGTCTGCATTCCCGTGGTCCTTGCCAGGTCGATGTAGAATGTGCATATCAAATTGAGCTAACTCCTCAAGCCATCGCGCGAGTTGACCCTCAATATGTTTGAATCGGGTCAACCACACCAAACTATTGTGATCGGTGCGTAGATAGAACCTCCTACCTAGCAGATAATGACGAAATGCCGACAAAACTTCACCACCGCTAAGTGTTCCTTGCGTGTAGTACAGTACTTCCTTTGAGCAGGAAGGAGAA
>NW_018472040.1:0-731 GCF_002113885.1 Mizuhopecten yessoensis
CCGATGGTTCTTCTGGACATAATTCAATTGCTTTTTCAAAACATTTTTTAGACTTTAAACGCTGAATTTTATCAGGCACGTTTGTATGGTTGTTTTTCCAAATTTGGAAGCTAGCTTTTCCTAATCTGGCAAATGCATTCGCACGTAAAACGGGATCATCTGATTCCGTAGCAACAGTTAGTAACAGCTCAGCAGCATGTATTGTTGTCTTCTCGTTTTGTTCCGTATCAAATCTGCCCTCTGCCTGTGAATTAAAAAAGTGAGTCTGTCTGAGTAAAGTCAGGCCGAGTCCAAATTGCCATGCATACTCTGTAGGATACGCCGCCACAACTGGCGTGAACATATCTACTGCCTTTTGAAGATACCAAGGACCCGACCGCGAATACGCGTACGCAAGATCCGCTTCCGCATAGCATTTCCTCCTGTCGAAATCGTCTCTTCCTTTCAATTTCTGAAGTTTTGTTATTATATCATCTACATCAGAGATTTCCCCTTCTTCTAAAATAATTCTGGCTTTATTTGTGTTTGCTGTAACATTATCAGGATCTTTTTGCAGAGATTCCTCAATATATTCATGCGCATGTTGAAAATCTTTCAACAAGAAACACAGATATGACAGAAAGTTACTTATCTGTATATCTTCTGTTGCAAGCTTTCTTGTGTTTTCCCGGTCATCCTCTAATTTTCTTATGGTGTTTTTTACACGGTCCTTGGTCAGATTCTTCAAATCA
>NW_018472041.1:0-731 GCF_002113885.1 Mizuhopecten yessoensis
TTCTAATATCTATCTTAACGTGACGAAATCTAACATCTATCTTAATGTGACAACTTCTTACATCTTTCTTAACGTGACGATATCTAACATATATCTTAACGTGATGATACCTTACATCTATCTTAACGTGACGATATCTAACATATATCTTAACGTGATGATACCTTACATCTATCTTAACGTGACGATATCTAACATCTATCTTAATGTGATGATATTTTACATCTTTCTTAACATGACAATATCTTACATCTATCTTAATGTGACGATATCTAACATATATCTTAACGTGACGTTATCTAACATCTATCTTAACGTGACGATATCTAACATCTATCTTAACGTGACGACATTTAACATCTATCTTAACGTGACGATATCTAACATATATCTTAACATGACAAAATCTAACATCTATCTNCGATAACTAACATCTATCTTAACGTGACGATATCTAACATCTATCTTAACTTGATGATATGATATCTAACATCTATCTTAACGTGATGACATCTAACATCTTTCTTAACGTGACTACTTCTAACATCTATCTTAACGTG
The DNA here is from genome assembly GCF_002113885.1 of Mizuhopecten yessoensis. NCBI lineage: Eukaryota > Metazoa > Mollusca > Bivalvia > Pectinida > Pectinidae > Mizuhopecten > Mizuhopecten yessoensis. The sequence goes on from NW_018472041.1 coordinate 561, forward strand.
ACGTTTTCTAACATCTATCTGAACGTGATGATATCTTACATCTATCTTAACATGACAATATCTAACATCTATCTTAACGTGACGTTTTCTAACATCTTTCTATTTCAGTCTCACATTCTTAATTTTCACAAGTTTTTGTTTGTCTTGACATTTTTTTAACATTCTTATATT
>NW_018472042.1:0-731 GCF_002113885.1 Mizuhopecten yessoensis
AGTAAAAATAATTTCCTACAGAAAGTTGTCAAAATATACCCCAAAATGTTATTTCCCTATATAAACTATAATCTTTACCCCCTCCCCAAGGGAGAACGGATAGCTCGGGGGTCCTGAAATTTACAATTTAAGTAAAGCCCCTGATGATCTTTCTTTCCACGTAGAGGAAATCAATGTAGTACCTCTGAGTCTGGAGAAGAAGATTTTTGAAATATTGGATAATTTTCCCTTTGGGGCCCCGCCCTGGCCCCAGGGGTTGGGGTAGGAATCCCAATTTTACAATTTTGAAGCCTCATCTACAAAGGATGATTCTGACCAAGTTTGAAAAAAATCCATCCACTGGTTCTTGAGAAGAAGTTGAAAATGTAAAAGTTTACGCACGACGCACGACGCACGACGGACGACGGACGAAAAGCGATTGGAATAGGTCACTTGAGCAAAGCTCAGGTGACCTAAAAAGCAGTAAGAAAAAGGTTTACAGACAGACTAACTTGATGAAGTGAATTCACTCTCTCGATCCTAACAAGTCCTGTTAAGGAGATTATCATCGCAGTGAGGTACATAGTATACAGAGTGTATGCTTGAATATCTGTGATTTGACATGCACTGAAACAGCATACCTCACCCTAAAGTGTTTCCAGAAAATATATTCAAATACTTTTAAACAAACAATTAAAACTGAACCTTGTCTAACTTTCAATAATAAATGTGTTTGCTATTTTCATAATGTT
>NW_018472043.1:0-731 GCF_002113885.1 Mizuhopecten yessoensis
ACGATCCCATTTATCTTTTACCTGGCTTACCAGCACAGTCTGATTTCATAACACGTGACAATTAACGATGAATATTAAGGATGAGTTGCTTGGAAACCATTTGTAAAACGTCAATCTTGAATTATTACTTAGTCATTAACAGTATTTGCGGCAAAATCAAATATATTTTTATACTTTTTGTTCGATCTTTTAATAATAAGTCACAATTCGTTTAAACAATCATTACTTAGGAACTGTTATGGTTTTTATTGCCACGCTTTCTTTGAAATCCCGTGTAATTTATACCTGCTTATCTATAAATATATATTTATTAACTTGATACGTACCCTGATAGACTGTTGTATTTGTAAAAGAGTTGATATTTCTTTTGTCCGGTTTAATTTCGTAACGGAGGCAGTATCTAATGATCAGTCTAGCATTGGTAAATGTGTGTTTTAAAGTTAAATATTTAGGTTTGTAAAAGATTCAATGATGCCAATTATTGCAAAATATATAGCGATGCATGAGTTCAGAGGAGGAGGAAGGTTGTTGTACCAGGACAATAACAATATCTGTTTTAGTAGAGCGAAGCGAAAACGTAATCAAGGAATTATAATTGAAAAACGGAGTGAAAAACAACGCCACAACCAAATAAAACATCATTCTTTATTATCTACAATCATATATAACTTATGAATGCATACATTAATGTAACCCAACGGGAAGTCCACGTATTGATCGCTTCCCGTGTA
>NW_018472044.1:0-731 GCF_002113885.1 Mizuhopecten yessoensis
TGCTCACAAGGGAAGATAACTCTGCAATACGCAAAGACGGAATATCCAGCACCTAGTACATTGTATACACTGACATGTAACACATGGGAATATGGAAAATGTCATGGGGCTTTACGGTTATACATTTGATATATTTAAGTCACGAAACAATATAATAAATAAAATCACAAACATGTTTTACTGTTTTGCAAAATGTTGAGGTAGCACTATAAAGTCGGCAGCAGTTCCGTGCTATCACAAGGAGACAAACACGAACATATCGCAGCCTCCCAAAATCTACACGCATGCATCAATGACCATAGCTGTTGATAGGACATTAAACAATACTAAAACTGAACTAAACGGTCCATCAAATATTTGAGGCAGTCTGGGGAAAACACCTATGTATCCAAAAAACATACAAAAAGAAATACATCAAACTGAAAATAAGGCAAATGGTTAAAAATGATTTGATTTTGTTCATGTGCCTTGTCTTTTCGTTGTCACTATCCCGTACTTTTTGGAGGACGTGTTTTGATTGGACCCCGATATACATGACGAGATTCTCAAAGAAACAGAAAACACATGTCAGTTTTGAACGCCTAAGTTGTATTGCCCTTGTACATGTACTTTTGCTATCGATTCCATATAGAACTTTTTTCTTTGTTGGTCTTTTGCTTCTGTTATATCAATTTTGAATACGAATGACAGCTGAGATCGGAATTTCAGATATACTGCCTATTTCAATTGCT
>NW_018472045.1:0-731 GCF_002113885.1 Mizuhopecten yessoensis
TATAGTGAAAGTTTTAGTAAACATTCTATGTACTGTCAGCATAGAAAAGTTCTGACTTTATTTAAATGTATGCACAGATAGGTTTTCAGTATGGTATCAAACCATCTCACATTTCAGAGAGCAAACCTTTAGTGACATTGTTGGAGCTGGAATGTACCGCTATCAACATGATGTTTGAATCTCGACCAAGAACCAAGGCCATGAAATTTGGTGCCAGTGTCTCGGGTCTGTATCTACAGGACAAAACGATAAAAAATCCCAGCTTCCCCAACATGATATCACCACAGGTTAAGGTAGGTATAAATGTAGACCTTACATACGTGTTCAGCATGCACTTACTGAAGCATGTGGCACATTCTGATTGTTAGTTATAATATGACAATACTGCAGTAAGTTATAGAATAAGACATTTATTTCATGTTTGTCCTTATAATTTCAAAAATTTAATAACAGATAATCTTTGCTAACTACAATTTATCCTCATATCTTTCAGCCTAGAATCCATAATAATATTAGCAAATTTAAGCCTTTAACATTGTATAATTTTTCTTGGTAAAAAATATTTATGAAAGAATATATTCTCAAGCTAAAAATCTCAAAATTTGAATATGGTATGAGTTCTGTGGGAATCAGAAAAATGATGTGAATTTGATAAAATAATTTACTTGTGTAGGATCGCCTGGCTTCCCATTCAAAGTCACCAAATTCCAGCTTTTCCTTGCCACCTCTCC
>NW_018472046.1:0-731 GCF_002113885.1 Mizuhopecten yessoensis
GATCAATGCATGGTAGAGTCTACTTAAGTTACATAGGGGTGAAAGCGTTAAGTAACAACACGTGACAGGAGAACAAAATATGACACTACATGTCAAGGATTCTCACCTGCTCCGGGAAGGTGTTTTCCTGCAGATCAACATCAGCTTCAGCGTAAGTGAGGATGGTCTTCAGGGATTTGCGGAGGTATTCCTCATTGAAGTTCTGGTTTTGTCCGACCAGTGAACTCAGGGACATGGTTACTTGCATTTTCACTCGTGCAAAATTCTGAAATTATTTGATTTTTTTTTATTAGCGTCCCCTACAATATCTAGAATCTTGTAAACAGGAGTTGTTTTCTTGTCCTGCCATACACCTAGGTATTAAATGACCATTGCTGACTCACTAATACATTATCATTTTTTTCCCCTTTTTTAATTTTTTAATTTTAATTCATTTCAGCTTTTCTGATTTTGATTTACACAATGACATGTACAAGTGCTGTAACCGTCTATGTTCTGAAGCATTCCTAGTAAAGGTGTGTTATAGTTACAATATCTAATGAATTTAATCGATATAGATTTCTTACGTTCCCAAGTTCGAAGTTCTGCCTCATAAGCATGTAGAGTGATGCGCTGGCCTGAGAGCGAGTGTTTGCTATACAGGAGCTACAGTGACGTAGGAGTCTCAGACAAAGGTCAGCACACTGCTCAGTCTCCTCCTCAAACAGCGGGTCCAGGAACTATAACAATGA
>NW_018472047.1:0-731 GCF_002113885.1 Mizuhopecten yessoensis
GCTGTATCGCAGGTACATATATCAAAAAGCTTGAAGTAAAATCATTCATGTCACTCACAAAAGATATGTTCCTCTTCATCAGCATTAAATTCATTGTCATTGCTTTTGTTTGTTATACTGGTCGATGTCTTTCCAGCTTTGAGAAATCGCAAGCTTTGCTTTCAAGTTTGGCACTTTGAGTTATCATTACGATACCTAAATGCTTGGCATGTTACGTTTTCATGGTGATTAAGATTTTCAATATTGTGTTCGGCTGAACGATATGAGAAGTCATTGAGTTGATTCGAAGTTTCATGGTATTAAAATCTCTTATGGAGGACCTTTAAGATATATAGATGTGATGTCTTAGTCCGGATTATATTATAGACATGAGGATGATATGGAGAAGGTTTGAACTAGACATTTTCACTTGTGTCGCTTGTTGTTGGCCTGAGGTCTATGTGGCTGTTTCTTGTTCTTTCTAGATCTTAGCCTTAATCAATGCTGATGGCCACCTTGCCTTTTGTTTATTTGGTCACTGGGACTAGATCTTTTTATTTATTGTTGTCTGTGTTATGGAAGACGTTCTGATTCTTTGCATGTGAAATACATTTTGTATAGACACCTTGAATTTATCACAATTCTGAGAAAGCCTGCCTTCACCAAACATCTTTGCAGACTAAAATGCATGAAATGTATTGTAGATAGGTGTTCAGTCTGTGATGTGTCCTTCGTGAAAAAAGATGTTTCAG
>NW_018472048.1:0-732 GCF_002113885.1 Mizuhopecten yessoensis
TGTACCAAAATGAACAATTATATATAAACAAAACTGTTCTTGAAATGTACTTTCTTTATATCTTAAAAGATTATGTTTACATAGAAACAAAATAAATTTACCTAAACAAAATAATACATATACACTTATACAAAAATACAAAATGAAGAAAGAGTTTAACTTAATCGCTCGCTTCTGAATAATAGCATATAACTAGTTTCCAGTTTGATTTATCACATTGTTATTATTTCTGTGATTTGCTAATACATTAACGATACACATATGGCAATACGCAGCTGTTTATATTGGTATTCATATTTATTTTTCAATAAACTACTCTATGAAATGTTACAATCTCCTATTATTCAGTAAGCGGTTGCCTTTCGACTTGTGTCTCATTACAGAAACTAACATTACGATGAGAAAAAATGATCCACTGTAACTTAAATGTTTATCGTATATTTATTTTCTTATCACAATTATTGTATTGTTAAGAATATCTGATTATATTCAGTTTAAATGAATATAAAACATCATTTTCACAACAATGCCACTCACTGTCAATTGTCTGCTGTATCAATCTGACAAAGTGTAGATCTAACTGAGCACAAAGTGTGCAAATTTTGCTGTGTCGATGTTCAATGTTTAAGTAGCCCTGCGATAAAAAGGGTGTAAGGATTGAATAAGGATGTTGATAACTTAATACAAGAATCATATTAGGATGACATATCACCCGGCAGCAAGTTTAAGTGA
>NW_018472049.1:0-732 GCF_002113885.1 Mizuhopecten yessoensis
AGAACTAATCCACTATGTATTCAATCTAATTGCTCCATTTGTTTAGTGTTATTATTAGCATAATGCTTGTTCAACAGAAAAGACAACAGTGTTTTCCATCTTTCTGTTTTTCATTTTTAACCTCTATAATACTTTATTTTTTATTCATTTTTTTTATATCAATTCATCAATGCTTAAATAAGATCTTCAGACCAAACAATAGTTATTATACTACATTTGATTTTCAAACATTTTGAAATCCCTTCATAATATAGGTATACATCTTCTGGACATAAACACTACTGACAATACTGTCTTATTATTTTGCTGAGCACCAAAGTCACCTAATGACCAACAGTTTAACTCAAATCTTTGCGTCACAATATTGTTATAATCATCACCTCAGAATTTATATACCTTAACCACGCCTGTTAATTGCCCATTTTCGGTTAAATATCTGTCATTTTCGGGGAGATGGTTTGAGGAAAATATCACTGGGTGTCAATATATAATTCGTTTGCGCAATTGCTGCAGAATTTGTCGGTTCCAGTATCTAGGCCTAATACATAGTGGGTATGGAAAAAACAAAAGAAGACAGTTTAGCAAAATCCGATGCCAGAGAATCGCTGATCAGCTTATGTTTCGATATCTCAGTTTATTTTGCCCATAATTATGAAGTAGTAATTTTTAATTATAGGTTCCGTACCATGTACGTTATGTTGTATTTTTTTTAAACTTTCATTTTAATTCTTT
>NW_018472050.1:0-732 GCF_002113885.1 Mizuhopecten yessoensis
ACTGATCTCGCTTACCTTCTCACAGGTTTACAATAATGATCTCGCCTTTTCACAGGTTTACAATAATGATCTCGCTTACCTTCTCACAGGTTTACAATAACTATCTCACTTACCTTCTCACAGGTTTACAATAATGATCTCTCTTACCTTCTCACAAAGTTCTGTACTACGTNGACAATTTAAGGCCTGAATGTACTCTTGCACGAATCCTCTCATTCGTGGATACTTTCCGAAGTCCTAAAAAATAAATTAATCTTGTGATATTTAAAGAACAGACAACAAAATCTTGTCACAACCAAAAGATATTTTTTTGTACGACACAATGAAAACAACTGATGTCATAATTCATCTCAAAACAACAACGCTTTTGTTCAAAACAATAATAATCTCTAACTCTTATTACTCTTATTTCGTAGATTTTAAACACTTACTTCATCACTGATGATGGTTGGCTAAACATTAACAATTCATTGATAAAAATATCAACATTTACTTGAATAGAAAATTATCTATGCTTGTTCAAAAACTAGAGCAGCCATCTCAAATGAAAGGTTAGTTGTGTCTACCGTTGCCATGGTGATGGGATTATGGTGATCAGCTCTCGAGCCCTTTCTGTCACACCTGAGGTACATGTTCGTCACTTAAATCGGGTAGGATTATATAATGGCTATACCATGCAGTGGTATTAAGAACAGAAAGAAAAGCTCCTTATATGAAGTTGAGCAAACTTAC
>NW_018472051.1:0-732 GCF_002113885.1 Mizuhopecten yessoensis
GCTGTAACAAATTATCAGGTCTCTGTGCTGTGGTATGGGATTTAAAATTTGGAATTGACATAAAAAAAAATGTATGGGCCTATATGATTATGGTTTCACAATCTTTATAGGGGTTTTGTCAAACAGAGAAAAAAATGAGTATGCTAATTGCTAAGTTCCCATTAGGCCTGTAATAAAAAAATAAAATCTTGTCAGCTAATTTACCCCTAATTGGATCTTGAGAACGAAATGAAATGAAAACGCGAATGAAATGGAATGAAAACGGAATGAAAACGCAAAATCTGTCAACTGAAACGCTGACACCCCTGTATACAAAGATAAAGGTTTTGCTTAGAACTCAACAAGTTTGACTTGTTGAATTCTGACCGTAATATTCAGTGTATTAATTTCAAAACCCAAAAATACCAGTATTTGCACCGGCCCTTCAGTTTTCTCATTATTAATTATTATGTATGCTCTTTGTAAAACAATTGACAATCGGATGGTTTCCTGAACACTTCAAACAGCAATGACTGTAAAAGCAGTTTGGTTTGTTACACACCTTCTGAAAATTGTAATCATAACATTTCAAGTTTTGATCCTATCTAACACCAGTAGGTTCATGCGAATATAAACCCCTGAGGCCCCTTGTTCATGTAAATAAGCCATGTCAACAACTCCCAAGGAAATATTCTGATCCCTGACTCGGGATGAGCGGTCAATCTCAATATTCTTGCTACCATAAGGGATATT
>NW_018472052.1:0-732 GCF_002113885.1 Mizuhopecten yessoensis
GGCTACTTTATAAACTGTCACTTTTGTTTTGTTATACCTTAAATACAGGTCTTATACTTGATTCTTATGTTTTTATGAGAAAGTGTGTATCAAGTGAATCGATTGGAAAAAATCGATTTGAAGGGATCAAAATCGAAATCGAACCGGTTCGAAAAAATACTGATTCGTCCTAGCCCTACAAATTACAACTACAGAACATTGTAGAAATGATTTCTAACTTCCCTGCTAACTTCGTATAAAATCGGCCTCTCAGTAGCATCTCAAACACCTCTCAAGACCGCCATTTTGGAAGCTGACTATGCGAGATGCTCGAAACTACTTACATTGATTCTTTAACTTCCTAGGGTGGTAAGTCACTGTAGATTGATGGACATTAAGTAATTATGATATTTAAAAGAGTATGCTAACCTTTTTGGACACTGTTTATGTCTTTTAACGATGTCTTAGATGTTTAGTCAGTCGGAGAGGCCTCTCGGACCTCTCTCGGCGACCTCTTAAGCGTTTCGATAACTCTTACCGGCGTCTGACATCATTACCGCAGGGAATTCCCTAAACTTGGTATATTTTTAATCGTCACCTTAGCTGCATTAAATAGTAGTTTTACATGTATTTTTATACTCTGTACCATTATTTTAATGTAAAGCACTTACTGTTTAAGCGGATATTATAACAGGCTGTGTGTGATGGGGTTTTATTACTTTTACATGCAATCCTATGAGAAAGTGTCTCCGG
>NW_018472053.1:0-732 GCF_002113885.1 Mizuhopecten yessoensis
CAAAATAAATACATTTTCAGTTACAAGGGAAATATAACAAACACGCGTTTAGGTTAATACACATCACTGTTTATTAACAAACCATATTCAGATCAATGTATACATGCCAGCTTTTAAATGTTATAAAACAAAATCATCTGTGAATATGTAGAAAAATATCACGAGAATTGTTTAACAAAGAATATATAAAATAAGCGGACAATTTTTAAATAAAAGTTAGCGCTATATGCATATCGTACAATTCTTATTCCACATCAGTCAATATGAAAGTTAATATTTCTTGACAATTAACGATACATACTAACCATGTCAAAACCGGGAATATAGCACTAGACGAATTTAAAATTCCCTATGATATCCCGAAAATAACGCCGCGCGAAGTCAAAACTGTTTGCAGTATGTTGTTGTCAATAAATCTCGTACGATTTCGTCACAGTCCGTAACGTTTCTTTGGCAGAAAGAGCATCATCAATATATACACGAAGGAGCGTGTATTTTTAACGTTATGAATACATCAGATCAATAAATTTCATTCTANAAGGCGGGTTCCGGGTCCGACATATGTCATACTCCAAAATTAGATACTTTAAAAGTATCCCCATCTACTCCAATCCACTGCATCCGAAGGGACCTAGTGGTTTGCTCCTTGGCCGTCTGTAATAATAAAATATATTACCTGTAACTGAGTGAGATCGGGTTATCTCGGTCGAGGGTTAAGATTCTGTAACAAAA
>NW_018472054.1:0-732 GCF_002113885.1 Mizuhopecten yessoensis
TAAGATTGTTTATAACTCCAAAATTAACGTCAATTGGTAAAACACATTTGATGTGAATCTCCATACTCTACGGTTGTAACGATAAGGGTTTTTTGTGTGTGAAATAAACAATGGTGGCTTATTTATGAATTATTCCATCGGGCCAATAGCAGAGCAATTCGTCGATGCGCGTATACAACTGCAACAAATAAGAGAAAAATTATCAAATGACTAATCCGACTATTACATTTAAAAAAAAATAAGACGCTATAAAAATATATATATATATGAAGTGATGTTTACTGTATAATTTCCAGTTATACTCATATATCGAAATAGACTCATTGGACTATATTAACCTCGCAAAGAAACTACCATATTAATCACTGTTACCCGCTCCGACCTTTTTTCCCTTTGTAAAGCATTTTAGCCATTCGTCGGAGGTTAATATACGAAATGAACATCATTTAGATGGCGTATACGGTATTATATTTATGGATCGCTGACGCCCTTCATAGATTATGTTCATTGCCAACTGCGTTCCTAATTGCAGGTGTGGACAAGGAGACAGAAATTCATGTTTTTTTTCATATTTAAATTCAACGAAAAAGAGTTCATAGCATACCGCACCAAAACGATGTAGTCAAAAGTATACATTGAAATTCAACAGAACTACGCCCATTCAGATTGGACAAACACATGTTTGTCCTTCTTTCTCTGCATATTAAAGACATAGAATGTACCATGCAGAAC
>NW_018472055.1:0-732 GCF_002113885.1 Mizuhopecten yessoensis
CCCGTTTTATGTATGAGTTGACCCATTTTATGTATAAATGGACCCGTTTAATGTTTGTGTTGACCCATTTTATTTATGTGTTGACCCGTTTTATTTATGTGTTGACCCGTTTTATGTATGTGTTGACCCATTTTATGTATGTGTTGACCTGTTTTATGTTTGTGTTGACCCGTTTTATGTATGAGTTGACCAATTTTATGTATAAATGGACCCGTTTAATGTTTGTGCTGACCCATTTTATTTATGTGTTGACCCGTTTTATTTATGTGTTGACCCGTTTTATGTATGTGTTGACCCATTTTATGTATGTGTTGACCCGTTTTATGTATGTGTTGACCCGTTTTATTTATGTGTTGACCCATTTTATTTATGTGTTGACACGGTTTTTTTTATGTGTTGACCCGTTTTATGTTTGTGTTGACTCATTTTATGTTTGTGTTGACCTGTTTTATGTATGTGTTGACCCATTTTATTTATGTGTTGACCCGTTTTATGTATGTGTTGACCCATTTTATGTATGTGTTGACCCATTTTATTTATGTGTTGACCCATTTTATTTATGTGTTGACCCGTTTTATGTATGTGTTGACCCATTTTATTTATGTGTTGACCCATTTTATTTATGTGTTGACCCCATTTTATATATGTGTTGACCCGTTTTATGTATGTGTTGACCCGTTTTATGTTTGTGTTGACCCATTTTATTTATGTGTTGACCCATTTTATGTATGT
>NW_018472056.1:0-732 GCF_002113885.1 Mizuhopecten yessoensis
TATTCAAGGTCACAGGGGTCAAATATGTACAAAACATTTAGACAAATTCTTTTGAATAACTAAGAGGCCTAGGGTGATGTTATTTGGCCAATAACATGCTGGGATGAAGGACTACTAGGTTTGTTCAAATAATTGACCTTGACTTATATTCAAGGTCACAGGGGTCAAATATGTACAAAACATTTAGACAACTTCTTTTGAATAACCAAGAGGCCTAGGGTGATATTATTTAGCCAATAACATTCTGGGATGAAGGACTACTAGGTTTGTTCAAATAATTGACCTTGACTTATATTCAAGGTCACAGGGGTCAAATATGTTTAAAATCTTCAAACAAGTTCTTCTGAATAACCAAAAGGCCTAGGGTGATGATATGTGGCCAGTTACATGCTTGGATGAAGGGCTATTAATTTTATTCAAATGAATGACCTTGACTTAATTTCAAGGTCACATGGGTCAAATATATTTAAAACCTTTGAATGACTTCTTCTTAATAAGCAAAAGGCCAAGGGTAATGATATTTGGCCATTAACATGCTGGTATAAAGGGCTACCAAGTTTGTTCAAATGAATGACCTTGACCAATATTCAAGGTCACATGGGTCAATTGTCTTAAAAAATCTTTAAACGACTTCTTCTGAATAGCTAAAAGGCCTAGGATATGATATTTGGCCATTTACATGATGGAATGAAGGACTACCAAGTTTGTTAAAATAAATGACCTTGACAAATA
>NW_018472057.1:0-732 GCF_002113885.1 Mizuhopecten yessoensis
TCCTCTTTGTACGTATAGCTTTATAAAATGTTCCGGTGTCGAGTTTTGCCATTTTTTTTCAAGTTGTTCGAACTGTTCCCTTTCGTACTGTTCACGAGCGAGTTTTAATTCATTGCGAAATGATCTCTTCGCGGTTTTATAGTTTGTGTAGGTCTCATGACCTTCACCACGTGGACGACCTTCATCGATCCATAAAGACCGCATATATCTCATATTAGTATGTAGAGATTTCACATTATTATAGTTCCAATACGGTTTCAAATAATATCTGTACCGTTTTGTAGGAAACGATAACTTTGCAGCAACATTCATTATTTTAGCAATCTCAGAGATATCAGCCGGAACTTGTATTTGTTCCAATATCATATCTCATCGTTGTTTATATGTGTTTATGTGTTCTTCCGTTACTTTTTTCCAGTTAATAGCCGAATCTAGCAATGGATAATCACGTTTATGACAGTTCATTCGAAATGGAAGCTGTATCGGACGATGGTCAGACATATTTAGAAAATGGTCATCACATATATTACAGGAATCTACAAGGTCGATTGCTTCCGAATGCGACAGCAGCTGTGCCTAACTAGTTTGTAAATAGCTTCCCAATACAGTCTCTAGATAATGGCCCGATTAGTATAATACATACAAATTATTCACATTAACCAGACATTAACCGTCGTTACAATATCGAGAGAAGGAGAGAGATACACTGGGGACTTGCATAAGTCCGTGATT
>NW_018472058.1:0-732 GCF_002113885.1 Mizuhopecten yessoensis
ACATGTAACAGACTGGCAATATAATAGACTGACTAATACTGAGGCCATATATTACACTGACTGACATGTAAGAGACTGGCTATATAATAGACTGACTAATACTGAGGCTATATATTAGACTGACTGACATGTAACAGACTGACTATATAATAGACTGACTAATGATGAGACTATATAAAAAGAATGACTGACATGTAACAGACTGACTATATAATAGACTGACTAATAATGAGACAATACAATAAGAGTGACTGACATGTAACAGACTGATTATATAATAGACTGACTAATAATGAGACTATATATTAGACTGACTAATGATGAGACTATATAAAAAGAATGACTGACATGTCAGTCATTCTTTTTATGTAGTCTCATCATTAGTCAGTCTATTTTATAGTCTCATCATTAGTCAGTCTAATATATAGTCTCATTATTAGTCAATCTATTATATAGTCAGTCAGTTACATGTCAGTCATTCTTTTTATATAGTCTCATCATTATTCACTCTAATATATAGTCTCATTATTAGTCAGTCTATTATGTAGTCAGTCTGTTACATGTCAGTCAGTCTTATTATATAGTCTCATTATTACTTGATTATATAATAGACTGACTAATAATGAGACTATATAATAAGACTGAATAATACTGAGACTACATATTAAACTGACTGACATGTAACAAACTGACTATATAATAGACTGACTAATAATGAGACAATACAATAAG
>NW_018472059.1:0-732 GCF_002113885.1 Mizuhopecten yessoensis
TTCGTTTTTTCGTTTCACATTGAAGCAACTCAACATTTCTACTTAATTATTTGACATTTCAAGAAAATAACTCGCAATTTCGTATTACTAACTCGAAACTGCAAGATAATAACTCGACATTTCAAGATAATAACTCGAAATTTCGACTTACTAACATGAAATGTCGAATAACTAACTCGAAATTCCAGAGATTTTTCTGGTGTTGTTTGTGACGTCACTAAAATTGTTAGCTTTGCATAAATTGATGACGTCATGTAACCAATGGTGACATATACACATCAGTCCGCCTGAAGAAGACCTAGAAGGTAAAAGGCCTATTTGTAGATCTTACACATTTATTGTATTTTTTTCTATATTTACTGTGATAAACGAAAAGATCTTTTTACCCGTTTACTACCAATTGATGAAGATATGATACGTTTTATTATCGTATTATACTTTATTTTTTATATAACATTGATAAAACATACCCAATACAACAGTTCCCTCGTGAGCTCGATACGTTTACCTGGCAATGTTGCATGAAATTCAATCCGTGCGAACTAGCTCTGATCAGGACGGATGCGAAATTTGTACCCCGTAAAAATTTACCAACTGTATAGTATACCACTTCTTCTGGCTATAACAATCAATACTTTATCATCTTTTTGTCGGATTATCCTCAAATGATAACCGTTACGTTTTTAGTACCTTTTGTTTTATGATCATCAGTACCATATGTCACTTATCGTT
>NW_018472060.1:0-732 GCF_002113885.1 Mizuhopecten yessoensis
GTGTGTGTGTGTGTGTGTGTGTGTGTGTGTGACATCGACTCTGTGCGTGTGTGTGTGTGTGTGTGACATCGACTCTCTGTGTGTGTGTGTTACATCGACAGTGTGTGTGTGTGTGTGTGTGTGTGTGTGTGTGTGTGTGTATATGACATTACCTGTGTGTGTGACATCGCCTGTGTGTGTGTGTGAGTGTGTGTGTGTGTGTGTGTGTGTGTGACATCACCTGTGTGTGTGTGAAATCACCTGTGTGTGTGTGTGTGTGACATCACCTCTGTGTGTGACACCACCTCTGTGTGTGTGTGTGACATCACCTGTGTGTGTGTGTGAGTGTGTGTGTGTGTGTGTGACATCATCTCTGTGTGTGTGTGACTCATCACCTATGTGTGTGTGACATCACCTGTGTGTGTGACATCACGTGTGTTTGTGTGACATCACCTCTGTGTGTGTTACATCACCTGTGTGTGTGACATCACCTGTGTGTGTGTGTGACATCACATGTGTGTGTGTATGTGTGACGTCACCTGTGTGTGTGACATCACCTGTGTGTGTGACATCACCTGTGTGTGTGACATCACCTGTGTGTGTGTGTGACATCACCTGTGTGTGTGACATCACCTGCGTGTGTGTAAGATATCACCTCTGTGTGTGTGTGTAAGATATCACCTCTGTGTGTGACATCACCTGTGTGTATGACATCACCTGTGTGTGTGTGAAATCACCTGTGTGTGTGTGTGT
>NW_018472061.1:0-732 GCF_002113885.1 Mizuhopecten yessoensis
ATACCCACACGCAAGCACGCATACACTTTAAGGTACTTCCTTAAGTGTCCTTAGCTGTTAATAGGGCGTTAAACAAAATTAAACCAACCCATTATATAAAATTTGATACTTCTTATAGACAGGCATTTATTCTGCATCGAAAGCCTCTTCTGAACAACTTCGCAACCATCGTTAAATTGCATTAAACGTTAAATGAATTATATATCTATGTTTAAACCTTTTGATATCGCTTTGAAATTCTCTTAAGTGCCTGCATACCCTTTTTAACCGGTTTCCTGTTATTCAAATCCAAATGTGAACAGAAACATTTCGTAAGATTTATATATTGTAATACTTATAAATAATTCTTGCTTGAGATGTATTTTGTAAGAATTTGTTATGTTTGAAATCAGACTCATGACACTGTGTTGTCGGTCAAGATCGTGGTACTGTACATGTTAACCTCTCACTGAAAGGCCCGGGTATTGCTCTATCTTCATTGTCTGCTATTTAGGGGACATTGAAGCAATCAAGAATATACCTGCTGCGTCCCACTGCATGAATATCGTCAGGGACCAAAATGAATCGCATGCCCCAATTGCAGCACTTGGGATATTTTTCCTATCTTTCCTATCTTCTTTCTTTACCATCAACTTTCTTTTTTAGGTGGTGTCTATTTAGGTATCCTTCCTTATATGACCCTGGCTGTTGCAAGGACGTTAAACCTACAAACAAACTAATCACTTGATTTCT
>NW_018472062.1:0-732 GCF_002113885.1 Mizuhopecten yessoensis
TGATCCGCTATTAGATATGTAACAAAGAGTGACCCGCTATTAGCTGTGTAAAAAAGGATGTCCTGATATTAGGTACGTAGCAAAGGGTAACCCCCTATTAGCTACGTAACAAAGAGTGACCGCTATTAGCTTTGTAACAAAGGGTGACCCGCTATTAGCTACGTAACAAAGGGTGACCAGCTATTACGTTATCCTCATGTCAAATCAACATAATATGGTCATACAGTCACATGGTAATATTAACGGCCCATCAGTACAATTTGGTCATACCAAGGCTGCCTGTGTTTTAATTACCAATCGGACAAGAAGAGGAATGAGGTCACGTGCCCGACTACTTTGATTTTCTCCGGGTACTCCGGCTTCCTCCTACATCAATACCCTCCGCGCACTAACATCCGGGCCAACAAGAAAGACTAATATCAGTTGAAATAACTTGCTTCATAATTTTTGTAAAATAAACAATGTTTATACAATTAGTATATAGTGTCTAACGTTTATCATTACGGCCCATCAAAACTATACGGTCATACAGGGCAATAAGGTTATCTGAACGACCCATCAACACTTTACCGTTATACATGGCCATTATAGGTACTCTGATCGGCTCATCAACACAATACGGTCATACAGGGCCATTTGGTAATCAGATCGGCCCTTCAACACAATACGGTCATACAGGGCAATAATGTAATCTGAACGGCCCATCAACACAATACGGTCATACAGGGCCAT
>NW_018472063.1:0-732 GCF_002113885.1 Mizuhopecten yessoensis
GGGGGGGACATTGTCGGGTAAGAGGGGAGGCCAAGGGGGGCAAAGGGGAGGGGGCTTACATTTTCAAGTCTGGTTTGGGAATCAAACCCCGGCCTATTGGTTTATGGTTCATTCGACAGTGTTTAACATTCAACTTACATGTGAAGATGGTACAGAAAAATATGCCCTCGGAAGTACGGTACTCTCGCAAAAGTGAACACCAGTGTGGTACACGTAGGTTGTGGCGCCATTCGCCAGTTCTATCAGTACATCTGTATAAACAATGAGGGAAGAATAAATATCAATAAACAAAAATAAGTTCAAAAATAAATATAACCGGCAACTCACAAGGAAAAATACAAACAACGTCATCATATCAGGAAAGAAATATACAACAGTGTCAAACACACGGACAACATAGATCACAGGATAAACACTCGTGGGCAACATTAAAAACACTTTGTCAACATAAGGTCAAAACGAATGGCAGCATCAAGATACGAAGATAGAATATACCACAATTCAAACAGCAAGCACCAATGTGCAAATCGCAAGACCTATGGTATGTTTCGGTCAGGGGACATTATCTGTTACATTCTCCGTTGGTCGAATGTTTAACACTAAGGCAAAAAACAAGGAAGGGTGAGGAGAGCCGTAAGAAAGCGAAAATAAAATACACTGTTGTTAGAAGAAATAAAAGATATAAGATATTGTGATGATTATGTGATTTTCGGTAGAGTGATTCCCCTTTGA
>NW_018472064.1:0-732 GCF_002113885.1 Mizuhopecten yessoensis
ACGTTTACATTTTTGTTTATTCATATCAGTATTTATTCGAAAAAGTATTTTTATAGTCTATTACGCGTACGAATTTGCTTACAAACGGTTTTATTTATTCACGGTTTATTATGTTTTCGAATTTAAACTTATTTAGGAGGGATGCGCTCATCAAATGCATGTAAAATATTGGTTGTGAAAAAATCGTACATACTATTTAAATCTACAAGGGATCTCAATTGATCTTCTCATAGTATATTATTAACAAGTGTACTTAATTTGTCAATACCGGTTTCATTGTAGAGCCATGCCTTTCTTTTAAACGTTCTTGTTATTTGTTTTGGTACATATATATATCAATCACCTATAATTTGAACAACTACTAACACTTCAAACAGAAAAAAAACTTTATTTTGTCGCTAACTATAATTGGATCAAGGAAAGTTGAGGATGATATTCGTTATGATTATTGGAGAAAGCGTATTATGATGTTCCCCCTGCCGAGTTTCAAAAAATCGACATTTAAATCACCCAATAGTATTACAGTGTTAGTAATGGCGAATGCCAAATCAATAAAGTGTTTCCGTGTTAACTGAATTAGATGGTCTATTCAGATATCCAATCAAATATATCGTATTTCGGAAACTAATCTGGACCCATATTATTTCATTGTTTAAAAATTCAAGAATTGTTCGCCGTTTTACAGCAAGTGATGTAGTATGTAATAAGATATCTAAATGATGTTGTGAATTA
>NW_018472065.1:0-732 GCF_002113885.1 Mizuhopecten yessoensis
ACTTTTACATTGAGTGTTCCAGTCACGACTTTTACAATGAGTGTTCCAGTCACGATCGCTACATTGAGTGTTCCAGTCGTGACCTTTAAGGATATGGTCAGGGTTACATTGGGTGTTCAAGTCACGACTGCTAGATTAATCTCTTCCAATCCTGACTGCTAAATTGATGTGTTGCAGTCTTTACTGCTCGTTTAATGTGTGCCATTAACACAGGTTTTTTTGTGATTTATATTTTAACAATTAACAGTGCAATATAATTGATTATGTGTATGTTTTAATGATTAAGATTTTTAGTGTAACATTCCGTATCTCACCTTTATACATCGTACTACCAATCTCTATGTGTTCTCCATTATTAATACTGTCAAGGTCAAACTAATAAAAAATATTCAAGAAGAATTTTATCATTTCTGAATCCTCTTAAGATAATTGACCTGACTTCCTACAACTTCTGTTTGTAAACATTTTCTAAAGGTGTCAAATTAAAACTTGAATCCTATTTATTCATTTGTTGCTCTCTTTTTTGTCAGTTATCCTGCTAAGTGATAGATAACTCTGAGCAGTGACTAGTATGGTCATCTGTCCGGTTACCATGGTAAGCAAAATTTTATTCGGACCTTGACCATGTATCTAGTTACCCTGATCAGTCTTGGGTTACTCAGATCAGAAGTGCAGTTACCCTGGTCCGGAGAAATTTATTCAGACCGTGACCATGTATCCAGTTACCCTGAC
>NW_018472066.1:0-732 GCF_002113885.1 Mizuhopecten yessoensis
TCACCTTCATATTCAAATAAAGTGATGTATGATGATTTAAAACAACATCAGCTGTTATTTTCATGTGATTCAAAAAAAAAAAATGGTCGAATATTTGGTCGTGTGGTCGAAAACTGACGTGCTTCCGGTTCGTTCGGTAAGGACAGCGTCTAACAGCAACACGAAAACGAAGCTCATCAAGTTACGACAGACCGATATTGATACATTGTACACACTCTTGATGAATCATGCCAATTGTCTGGATATACAACGAATTGCTGAGCTATGGTCTTTGAGACTGAAACCCTAAGTGGTCGCATACTGCCTCTGTAGCCCTTTAGCATATACCACTCTGCATCATACATGAGTGGTCTAGACCATGAACATAAACCCCTACAGGGTACAACACACTTATTAACTAAAACAAAAACTTTAAGTGGCACGGCGTAGTAACAAGCGGATGGATGGGCGTCTCCCCATTACCCTACCCCTACTCCGGTAAATAGTTATCTCCTTACGCTCTGTCTGTAGATCAGAATTTTCAGTTTGATTCACTACAGCATTTTTTGGATCGGTATCGCACAATCCAAACATCACAGGTTAACGTACAGGTATCGACATCCTGCTTCAAAACTACTAAGGGGGGGGGTTAGAGTATTTCTCCTACCTCACGCATTAACTACACATATGGATGCACGTCTTTGAATAACCTTAGCTGCTAATAGGACGTTAAACAAAATTAAACCAAACCAA
>NW_018472067.1:0-732 GCF_002113885.1 Mizuhopecten yessoensis
AAAAAAAAAACATTACAGAAACTGACAACAAGTCATTAGCAGTCATCTTTAAGAAGCCTCTGTAAGAAGCGTCACAACGTATACAGCGGCATGACTTAAAAGTCAAAAAAATTCCTGGCAAGAGTATACCACTCACAGACAGGTTACCACACCACTTCCTGTCCGACACGCACTCCGGTCTATCAAAAGACATAGACATGTACGTCACGTAATTATGTAAAGTATACCGGTCAGTAATCGCAAACTCCAGATCATAACAAGTGATGTGATACTTAACGGATGGCTCGGGGAAAGAATAAAATTGCCCGGCGAAGTGCTCGAGTATTAGACCTACCGAGACCGAATTTTCCTTATTGAAGGTGTTGTTCTAAATGGGCAGGAAATGTGTCAGGAGCGCCGAAGCACCGATACCAAAGAAGCCACACGATATTCCGAAGTACCCGAGGCAGTCAGTTGCAACATACCTATTTGAATATGACGGCAAGTCGTGCATAGTCATAGTAGACTATTACTGCCGCTTCGTCGATGTCTTGCAGCTCGATTGCAAGTAAACCGATCATTCGCAAAATCAAAAGCGTCTTTGCTCGGTTTGGAATCCCAGAAAAGGTTGTCTCAGACAACGGTCAGCAATACTCGTCGGAGAAATTCGCAAATTTCGCCTCAGCATTTTATTTTGTTCATGTAACGTCAAGTACCAGAAAATTGTCATGATCGGGTCATTGAAACGTGCGA
>NW_018472068.1:0-732 GCF_002113885.1 Mizuhopecten yessoensis
ATAATATACTTACCATGAGGATGGACCCCAGTACAGAAAAGAATTATGTAACACTTATAGCGCAGATCAAAGGTAATTGAACACAAAGGCTGATTAATAATAATCATTAACATTATATTGAATCGATATGAAATCAGTAATTAAATAAATATCTTTAGCTCAGTTCTCTGTCCCTCGTCCGTCGCCATCGTTCAGTGTCAATATTTTAGTTTAAACAACTTCTTTTTGATAACCAAGCTTAGGGTGATGATATTTGGGATAAAGGGCTGTTAAGTTTGTTGAAATAAATGACCTTCACCCATATTCAAGGTTACAGGGGTAAATTGTCTTAAAATAACCAAAAGGACCAGATGGTGATATTTGGTCAGTAGCATGCTGGGATGAAGGGCTATCAGGTTTGTTCGAATATTGACCTTCACAAATATTCAAAGTCATAGGGGTCAAATATGTTAAAACCTTTCAACAACTTCTCCTGAATAACCCAAATGCCAAGGGTGATGATATTTGGACAGTAGCATGCTGGAATGAAGGGCTACCACATTTGTCAAAATCAATGACCTTCACGAATATTCAAGGTTACAGGACTGGGGTCAATTGTCTAAAATATACCTTAAAACAACTTCTTCTGAATAGCCAAAAGATCCAGGATGATATCTGGCCAGTAGCATACTAGAATGAAGGGCTTATTTGTTAAAATGAATGACCTTCACTTATATTCAAGTTTACAGGAGT
>NW_018472069.1:0-732 GCF_002113885.1 Mizuhopecten yessoensis
CACCATGCAATAAGCTCACTTGGCCCTTCGGGCCAGGTGAGCTAATAAATTACACACCTTTTTTGTTCTAACCTACTTACAGCGCTGAAATGTGCAAAAGGACAAAAAACAGAAAATGCAAAATAAAGCAGGTTTTAAAAGTCATGTCAACTATATGTACCTGTTAGCTACATCTTCCAAATTATTTCAACATTATTTGTTACACAACAGCATAAGATTCAAATACATTGTATCCCTACTCACAAATAAGTTCAAAAGAATTTAACTCATTCACCCCTACATGTTTAAACTGGATTTACCCAGTCTTTGATTTGGTAAGGTTCAAATGAGACTTTAGGGGTAAATGGGTGAATTTGTAGCTCACATATACAGTGTAACGTAATTGCACCGAATTGTCAACAGTAGAATGTTTGGTTTGGTTGATTGGGTTTAGTGTTCAATTAACTATGGTCATCTTAAGGGCATACCTAGGCCTCCGCAGGTGCAAATTGTCTGCATATATGTACATGTGCTGGAGCTCCCTCATTAAGACCCCCAGTGCCCTAACATCCGGGCCAACAAGAGTGATTAATATAAGGCTTAATAACTTGTTTCATAATTGTTGTAAAATAAATAAAGCTTATGTATATTTGTTGCATTGTTGTATTTGCATCTTTTCAAAATGACAGCATGCATATGTTGACTTAAGAGTGCTAGCTAGCTAATATAGGCACCAAGGGTATCCCTCCCCCC
>NW_018472070.1:0-732 GCF_002113885.1 Mizuhopecten yessoensis
GTGTAATCGATGAAGCAGAAGACGCTTACCCTTCCGGAACACCTGTCCCCAGGGTCTTAAGCAAACACTTAAGTCTAGGATTATTTTAGGATCCCGGGGCCTGGTGTTAGCCTCCTTATTTATTTTAAGGGTCTCCATCAGGCATGTAAATATTTCTCTTGTTCATATTTTGGTTTAGTTTTATTGATTTTGAGTTTGAATTTAGGTTTCGTTGACACTTCGGAATCTTCTTGTTGTGTTTCATACATATATGTATTATTTGCATATTTAGGTGATCACTCGATTATGATAACAGATCAATAAACAAACCATGTTAAAAGGGGCATTGCCGACGTGAATGAAAGAACAAGTGAGAGACAAGAAAGAGCAGACGGCCAAAGTGTTGTCATAAGGAAGCAGATCAATGTTCATATTTGCAGTGTTCTCAAGCGGATGAAACTTTCAAAAAAAAACTCGGAGTCCCACATTGGTCGCCTCATACAGCCATGCAATTAAATGATACCAAAACATTATAGACTTTTTTCCTCATTGTAGGGAAACACAACTATTTGTTTCCCCGATATTAATCATAATTAACTTTAGCTGCTCGTGCTTCTTCGCCCTCGTGTAACATGAGTGACCTCGCAGAAACAAGTTCAATATACCGGAAAAATAAAAAATAAACCACAATAGCATACACGATAAAGTTGACGCGCCATTTTTGTTGTCCTCTGCTTCCGTCATTCGGAACTA
>NW_018472071.1:0-732 GCF_002113885.1 Mizuhopecten yessoensis
TCATAGCGTTTAAGACACAGGTACTAGCCTCGTCTGTCAATACACATATACTATTATATTATAGGTGTATTGACAGACGAGGCTACGACCGGTGTTTTAGACAAATATATGTACAGAAAAACCAATTTCAGTAATAAAATGTCCCAAAACATAGCTTCAGTATCACACATTCTGCTGAGGAACTAACTGGTCACAACAATGAGTATTTTACCTGTTCATTATCAGCTACATGACACAGATAGAAACATTGTCATCAGTCGTGGTTCCTGTCCATGCTACTTGTAAGGATATATCAATTGTGTGTGTTTTTTGTAGATTTAGAGTGACTTTAAAACGTGTTCGATATAGAGATGTCTTACGTCAATGGGATATTTGTACCAATTTGATCATATCTAACGTGGTCTATCCTGATAGTTTAACTTATCGATATTCAATTTGAAAATTGGCTTCGGCGCTAAGTCGATGAAATTACAAAGAATACATTTAACTGTGTGTTTTTGGTAACCTGAGTGTAGCAACCGCCTTTCGTCACATTTTCGACTTCGTGTTTTGTTTATCATCAGCCAGAAGTTGGGTGTATTTTTTACCAAAATTTCACAAAAAAAACAAAAATGCTTATCTGATGTGGGTCAGAATTTATATTCAAAAGGGGCTAACGCGACCAGAAAGGGGGATGGGAGGTCACTTAAACGTATAAGTAGATTTTTATCAACATTCCATAAAATGATGCTT
>NW_018472072.1:0-733 GCF_002113885.1 Mizuhopecten yessoensis
AATTGTATATGATATGACACATTTGTTTCATTTTACTTTTAAATTAGTATGGGGGAAAGCGTGTGACGATACATGTAACTGTTCCTTTGTTGCTAGTTGGGGAAGGAATAGGCCTGCTGTATCATACTACATGTCGTAAAAGTTGACTAATGTGCCCCCCCCCTCCCCCCTGCAGAATCGGGGCTTTCGTCAGTGTCGTCAGTGTCTTCTGTTAAGGGGACAAAGAAAAAACTGATCTCTTGTCCCCATTGCACCACTTGGGGTCTTGACATTTTCTCTATACGTTCTGAAAACCTTTTTGTTTCCTTGTCCCTTGCTTGACAATACCTCACGTTTTGCCTTAGTGGTACCCCAAGTTGGGTTGGCAATGGGTTCTGNAAGGCCATAGAGATGGTAGTTCAAATTCCCTGTTTAATGTTCAGCGTTCAGGGTTATGACAACAACTACTTAAGCCGTTTTGATTATTATGTGACCGGGTCGAATGCTGCGCTAGGTGCCTTCGGCATAGTATTTCAGTGAGGTAGCACTTTAAAATTGGCATCAGATCCGCGCTATCGGAAAGAAGCAAATATATCAACATACCCTGCTCACGGCACACAAACACTCAAGCACGCCTGCATTATATGAATGCACGTCCTTAAATGATCTTATATCTAAATTGGACATTAAACAGATAAAAAAAACATCGTCTAGCTGTTGCTGTTCTACTTAATGACCTGGCTTCGCCGATAAC
>NW_018472073.1:0-733 GCF_002113885.1 Mizuhopecten yessoensis
TAGCGGATATATCATGTAGTATAACGATCTAGTGATATCATATATTGTACTGGATATATAATGCAGTATAACGATCTAGTGATGTCATATATTGTATTGGATATATAATGCAGTATAACGATCTAGTGATGTGATATATTGTAGTGGATATATAATGTAGTATAACGACCTAGTGATGTAATATATTTTAGTGGATATATAATGTAGTAATACGATCTAGCGATATCATATATATGCACAACAATATATGATATCGCTAGATCGTATTACTACATTATATATCCACTAAAATATATATAATGTAGTAATACGATCTAGCGATATCATATATTGTTGTGCATATATAATGTAGTATAACGATCTAGTGATGTCATATATTGTAGTGGATATATAATGTAGTATAACGACCTAGTGATGTCATATATTTTAGTGGATATATAATGTAGTAATACGATCTAGCGATATCATATATATGCACAACAATATATGATATCGCTAGATCGTATTACTACATTATATATATTTTAGTGGATATATAATGTAGTAATACGATCTAGCGATATCATATATTGTTGTGCATATATAATGTAGTATAACGATCTAGTGATGTCATATATTGTAGTGGATATATAATGTAGTAAAACGATCTAGTGATATCATATATTGTAGTGGTTATATAATGTAGTATTACGATCTAGCGATATCATATATTGTAGTGGTTATATAATGTAGT
>NW_018472074.1:0-733 GCF_002113885.1 Mizuhopecten yessoensis
CCTATTGGCGACCTACTCTCTCTGGGCCTATTGGCGACCTACTCTTACTGTGACTATTGGCGACCTACTGTCTCTGGGCCTATTGGCGACTTACTGGTTCTGGGGCTATTGGCGACCTACTCTCTCTGGGCCTATTGGCGACCTACTGTCTCTGGGCCTATTGGCGACTTACTTGTTCTGGGCCTATTGGCGACCTACTCTCTCTGGGCCTATTGGCGACCTACTGTCTCTGGGNCTCTCTGGGCCTATTGGCGACCTACTGTCTCTGGGCCTATTGGCGACTTACTTGTTCTGGGCCTATTGGCGACCTACTCTCTCTGGGCCTATTGGCGACCTACTGTCTCTGGGACTATTGGCGACCTACTGTCTCAGGGCCTATTGGCGACCTACTCTCTCTGGGCCTATTGGCGACCTACTCTCACTGGGACTATTGGCGACCTTCTGTCTCTGGGCCTATTGGCGACATACTCTCACTGGGACTATTGGCGACATACTGTCTCTGGGACTATTGGCGACCTACTGTCTCTGGGACTATTGGAGACCTACTGTCTCTGGGACTATTGGAGACCTACTGTCCTTGATTTAATGGAGACAACGCTATTTATACTGTAGTGTCATTTTTGTATTATTTCATAAAAAATATATGTATTGTATTTGAATTTTTATAAAGTCATACATCATCAATGAAGCCTTAAGGTAATAGGATTGTGTCACCATTTCTCAGTAGAATTTC
>NW_018472075.1:0-733 GCF_002113885.1 Mizuhopecten yessoensis
TCATTTACCCGAACTGGGTCTGATGCAACATCAATTACTCTCTTTCACCCGGTCTGAGTTGGTTACAACATCCATAGGGTTCTTTTTCCCAGACCGGATCAGTTACAACATCAATTACTCTCTTTTACCCGGACTGAGTTAGATACAATATCAATAACTCTTTTTTACCCGGACTGAGTTAGATACAACATCAATTACTCTCTTTTACACGGAATGGGTTAGATAAAACATAAATTACTCTCTTTTACACGGACTGAGTAAGATACAACATCAATTACTCTCTTAAACCCGGACGGTGTTAGATACAACATCAAAAACTTTCATTTACCCGGATTGGGTATGATACAACATCAATTACTCTCCTTTACCCAGACTGAGCTGGATACACATCAATTTCTCTCTTTTATCCGGAATAAGTTAGAAATAACATCATAACTCTAATTTACACGGACTGGGTTAGATACAACATCAGAAGCTCTCTTTTACCCGGACTGAGTTAGACACAACATCAATTACTCTCTTTTACATGGAATGGGTTAGATAAAACATAAATTACTCTCTTGTACACGGTCTGAGTTAGATACAACATCAATTAATCCGTTTGACCCTGACATAGTTAGATACAACATCAATTACTCTCTTTTACCCGGACGAGGTTAGATACAACATCGAAAGCTCTCATTTACCAAGACAGGGTCTGATACAACTTCAATTACTCTCTTTTACCCGGACT
>NW_018472076.1:0-733 GCF_002113885.1 Mizuhopecten yessoensis
CCTGTCACTACACACACCACCTGTCACTACACACACATCACATGTCACTACACACCCCATCTGTCACTTCACCTGTCACTACACACACCTCACCTGTCACTACACACACTTCACCTGTCACTACACACACCTCACCTGTCNTTCACTACACACATCACCTGTCACTACACACCTCATCTGTCACTACACACATCACCTGTCACTACACACCTCACCTGTCACTACATACACATCACATGTCTCTACATATCTCATCTGTCATTACACACACCTCACCTGTCACTACACACACCTAACCTGTCACTACACACACACCACCTGTCACTACACACACATCACCTGTCACTACACACCTCATCTGTCACTACACACATCACCTGTCACTACACACCTCATCTGTCACTTCACCTATCACTACACACACCTCACCTGTCACTACACACACTTCACCTGTCACTACACACACCTCACCTGTCACTACACACATCTCACCTGTCACTACACACATCACCTGTCACTACACACCTCATCTGTCACTTCACCTATCACTACACACACCTCACCTGTCACTACATACACATCACATGTCTCTACATACCTCATCTGTCATTACACACACCTCACCTGTCACTACACACACCTAACCTGTCACTTCACACACACCACCTGTCACTACACACACATCGCCTGTCACTACACACCTCATCTGTCACTTCACCTGTCACTACACACA
>NW_018472077.1:0-733 GCF_002113885.1 Mizuhopecten yessoensis
GAACAGTAGGACTTACTACCTGTATTGTATGTAACCTTAGGTTTATCAGTAGGACTTACTACCTGTGCTGTATGTAACCTTAGGTTTAACAGTAGGACTAACTACCTGAATTGTATGTAACCTTAGGTTGAACAGTAGGACTAACTACCTGAATTGTATGTAACCTTAGGTTTAACAGTAGGACTAACTACCTGAATTGTATGTAACCTTAGGTTGAACAGTGGGACTAACTACCTGTATTGTTTGTAACCTTAGGTTTAGCAGTAGGACTAGCTACCTGTTTTGAATGTAACCTTAGGTTTAGCAGTAGGGCTAACTACCTGAATTGTATGTAACCTTAGGTTTAGCAGTAGGACTAACTACCTGNTGAATTGTATGTAACCTTAGGTTTAGCAGTAGGACTAACTACCTGTATTGTATGTAACCTTAGGTTGAACAGTAGGACTTACTACCTGTATTGTATGTAACCTTAGGTTTAGCAGTAGGACTAGCTACCTGTTTTGAATGTAACCTTAGGTTTAGCAGTAGGGCTAACTACCTGAATTGTATGTAACCTTAGGTTTAGCAGTAGGACTAACTACCTGTATTGTATGTAACCCTAGGTTTAACAGTAGGCTTAACTACATGTATTGTATGTAACCTTAGGTTTAGCAGTGGGACTAACTACCTGTATTATATGTAACCTTACGTTTAACAGTAGGACTAACTACCTGTATTGTATGTAACCTTAGGT
>NW_018472078.1:0-733 GCF_002113885.1 Mizuhopecten yessoensis
CGGTCCAACATTATAAATGTAAAAAGTGATTAGAATTATTCAACATTGTAAATGAAAGGAATTGATTCGAATTCTTCAACATTGTAAATTGGAGGAAGTGATTCTATCGGTTCAACATCATAAACGTAAGGAGATGATTTAATCGGTTCAACATCATAAATGCGAGGAAGTGATTCGAATTGTTCAACATTGTAAATGAAAGGAAATGAATCAATCGGTTCAACATCATGAAAGTAAGTAGACAATTCAATCGGCTCAACGTCATAAATGAAAGGAGGTGATTCAATCGGTTCATCGTCATAAATGTAAGCAGACGATTTAATCGGTTCAACGTGATAAATGTAAGTAGACGATTCAATCGGTTCAGCGTCATTTATTTAAGGAGGTGATTCGAATTGTTCAACATTGTAAATGAAAGAAAGTGATTCAATCGGTTCAACATCATAAAATTAAGTAGACGATTCAATCGGTTCAACATCATAAATGTAAGGAGGCGATTTGATCGGTTCAACGTCAAAATGTAAGGAGATGATGGCAAAAATTTAAACTCAACTTACAAAGTTATGAGTTATGGCGTCTGTTCAGCTTTTCAGTTTAGAAGTAAGGCTTACAGAAATATATGACGTCGAAAATGTATTCCGTAAAGCTAATTTAAATCATACAACTGGCCTGATGACCTGCTTATGAAGCTCAATGTCAGTAATATAATGTCTGGGTAACGTATTACCGTAAC
>NW_018472079.1:0-733 GCF_002113885.1 Mizuhopecten yessoensis
AGATACTGAATAACAATTAGTCCAGTAAGCTTCTATAGATATTGAATAACAATTAGTCCTGTAAGCTTCTATAGATACTGAATAACAATAAGTCTGGTAAGCTTCTATAGATACTGAGTAACAATTAGTCCAGTAAGCTTCTATAGATACTGAATAACAATTAGTCCGGTAAGCTTCTATAGATACTGGATAACAATAAGTCCAGTAAGCTTCTATAGATACTGAATATCAATTAGTCCGGTAAGCTTCTATAGATACTGGATAACAATTAGTCCAGTTAAGCTTCTATAGATACTGAATAACAATAAGTCCGGTAAGCTTCTATAGAGACTGAATAACAATTAGTCTGGTAAACTTCTATAGAGACTGCATAACAATTAGTCCAGTAAGCTTCTATAGATAATGAATAACAATTAGTCCTGTAAGCTTCTATAGATACTGAGTAACAATTAGTCCTGTAAGCTTCTTTAGATACTGAATAACAATTAGTCTGGTAATTAAGCTTCTATAGATACTGAGTAACAATTAGTCCGGTAAACTTCTATAGATACTGAATAGCAATTAGTCCAGTAAACTTCTATAGATACTGAATAACAATAAGTCCAGTAAACTTCTATAGATGCTGAATACCAATTAGTCTGGTAAGCTTCTATAGATACTGAGTAACAATTNTATAGATGCTGAATACCAATTAGTCTGGTAAGCTTCTATAGATACTGAGTAACAATTAGTC
>NW_018472080.1:0-733 GCF_002113885.1 Mizuhopecten yessoensis
TAGATAATATCATACTCCCGTCTGTAGACAATATCATACTCCCGTTTATAGATAAAATCATACCACCGTCTTTAGATAATATCATACTCTCTTATGTAGATAATATACTACATGTACTCCCGTCTTTAGATAATATCAAACTCTTCTATAGATAATATCATACTTCTGTCTATAGATAATATCATACTTCTGTCTATAGATAATATCATACTNCTATAGATAATATCATACTTCTGTCTATAGATAATATCATATTCCCGTCTTTAGATAATATCATACTCTCTTCTATAGATAATATCATACTTCTGTCTATAGATAATCTCATATTCCCGTCTTTAGATAATATCATACTCTCTTCTATAGATAATATCATACTCCCGTCTATAGATAATATCATACTTCTGTCTATAGATAAAATCATACTTCTGTCTATAGATAATATCATACTCCCGTCTATAGAGAATATCATACTTCTGTCTATAGATAATATCATATTCCCGTCTTTAGATATTATCTATAGAAGAGAGTATGATATTATCTAAAGACGGGAATATGATATTATCTATAGACAGAAGTATGATATTATCATACTCCCGTCTATAGATAATATCATACTCCAGTCTATAGATAATATCATATTCACATCTATAGATAATATCATACTCTCTTATATATATAATATACTACGTGTACTCCCGTCTTTAGATAATATCAAACTCTTCTATAGATAATA
>NW_018472081.1:0-733 GCF_002113885.1 Mizuhopecten yessoensis
TTGGACAACCGTGATACTGACGTCCGTACCTGACATTAGACCACCGTGGTACTGACGTCCGTACCCGACATTGGACCACCGTTGTACTGACGTCCGTACCCAACATTGGACCACCGTGGTACTGACATCCGTACCTGACATTGGACCACCAGGCTACTGACTTCCGTAACCGACATTGGACCACCTAGGTACTGAAATTTATAAATTACATTGGACCACCGTGGTACTGACATCTGTATCTGTACCCAATGTCGGGTAGGGACGTCAGTACCACGGTGGTGGGGTGTAATTTATAAATTTCAGCACCTAGGTGGTCCAATGTCGGATACAGACGTCAGTACCACGCTGGTCCAATGTCGGGGACTGACGTCAGTACCACGGGGGGCAAATGTTGGGTAATGACGTCAGAACAACGATGGTCCAATGTCCGATACAGACACAGACGTCAGTACCACGTTTACAAAAGGGGCCAGAAGTCAGGTATGGACGTCAGTACCACAGGGGCACAATGTCGGGGAGGGGCGTCGGTAGCACGTTGTTTTAATCACCGCGTTACTGACATCTGTTCCTGACTTCTGGCCACTGTTGTACTGACGCCCGTCCCCGACATTGGATCACCGTGGTACTGACGTCCGTACCCAACATTGGACCACCGTGGTACTGAGGTCTGTATCGGACATTGGACCATCGTTGTACTGACGTCATTACCCAACATTTGACCACCGTGGTACTG
>NW_018472082.1:0-733 GCF_002113885.1 Mizuhopecten yessoensis
TAGGGTTGTACTGTATACCTGTGGCTGCGTATACACATACCAATCTTAGGGTTGTACTGTATACCGGGAGCTGTGTACTGTATACCTGTGGCTGTGTATACACATACCAATCCTAGGTGT
Source organism: Mizuhopecten yessoensis (assembly GCF_002113885.1). Classification (NCBI taxonomy): domain Eukaryota; kingdom Metazoa; phylum Mollusca; class Bivalvia; order Pectinida; family Pectinidae; genus Mizuhopecten; species Mizuhopecten yessoensis. Next base: position 121 of record NW_018472082.1, read on the forward strand.
GTACTGTATACTTGTGGCTGCGTATACACATCCCAATCATAGGGGTGTACTGTATACCTGTGGCTGTGTATACACATACCAATCCTAGGTGTGTACTGTATACTTGTGGCTGCGTATACACATCCCAATCATAGGGGTGTACTGTATACCTGTGGCTGTGTATACACGTGCCAATCCTAGGGGTGTACTGTATACCTGTGGCTGTGTATAAACATACCAATCCTAGGGTTGTACTGTATACCTGTGGCTGTGTATACACATACCAATCCTAGGGGTGTACTGTATACTTGTGGCTGCGTATACACATACCAATCATAGGGGTGTACTGTATACCTGTGGCTGTGTATACACGTACCAATCGTAGGGGTATACTGCATACCTGTGGCTGTGTATACGCATACCAATCCTAGGGTTGTACTGTATACCTGTGGCTGTGTATACACATACCAATCTTAGGGGTATCATGTATACCTATGGCTCTGTATACACAAACCAATCCTAGGGGTGTACTGTATACCGGTAGCTGTGTATAAACATACTAATCCTAGGGATATACTGTATACCTGTAGCTGTGTATACACGTACCAATCCTAGGGTTGTACTGTATACCTGT
>NW_018472083.1:0-733 GCF_002113885.1 Mizuhopecten yessoensis
CAAGCTTTAAAATATGAACCTCAATATATACAAATGATGTTCTTAGCAGAGTCGAAACCAAGGGACATCTTCAACAGGATTGTTTCGTTAGTTGAAACTCTGCGCGACTCCGGAACTACTAGAGTATTGGTTGCAGAAATCCTTCCTAGGGGCAGCTTCAAGGCACCAGGGCTCAACAAGACCGTTTTTGACAGGCAGAGAAACAAAATCAACGCTCTCCTACGTAAGAAATACGATAAAGACTTCGTTAGATTTCCGGATATCAAGTATCCAACCGACTATCTGCCAGATCTTGTACACCTTGACACAAGAGAAACTACAACCAAGAATACTGGTATGAAAAAGTATGCGTCCAGGATCCGCCGATGTCTCCACAGCAGCTGAATCCCCCTATAACAAAACGGCCCTTTTCAGGGCCAACCACTTCCCCCAAAAGGACCAATGACGCTCGAAAAACGCCAAAAATCTTGTATCAGAAAACAATATAATATGTATAAATATGCATTATTTTTTACTCGCATGTATCATCCTAATGTCAGGAAATTCAAAGAAAAAAAGTAACAAAAACGGGGGGGAGGGGGGTACCCTTAAGACATGTCTTGTCCAATGCATAAAATACTGGCTGTCTTACTGCTTTTATAAATTTTGTTTCGGTCAGCCATATTATTCAAATAATTTTTGGTCTGTTTCGGTAACACACAGTGATCAAATACATATTGAATACCCTTTAAAA
>NW_018472084.1:0-733 GCF_002113885.1 Mizuhopecten yessoensis
TACTTACTGTGGCACCATTGTCTATGACTTCCTGCCAGATCAGGTAGCCCTTCTTCAGAGAATTGATAATGTTCAGAAGGCTGCAAAAGAAAAACTGAATTCACTTAAATATATTCCTATGACTGAATATTTCTTTTGTTCATATCGAAAGAATATTTCAAATGTTGACTGCTCACATATCCCAAGATCAGAGATGCAGGGTTTATATTTAAATGTATTCTGTGGAATAAGACATTCCATGAGTATACAACTTCTGTTTTCTAGTGTTCTGTCATAGAATACTGGATTTCTAAAGAATTTTATTCCGTACTAAATATTGTCTACTTGTAAATAATAAAGTCTTTCATTTCTTCAAAAAATTATATTGATATAAAAATCGGTGGACAAAATGGAGTTCAGGACACAGATGAGTTTATTTAGTCATTTTATAAATTTAAGTGTTGATTTTTGGAACACTAGATTCTGTACATATCAAAATACATGCATCTGATGAAATATTATACCAGTTGACTTTAGGAAAACGTCTAGCCCAGTCAACTTCACATGGGGCATACATTCACCAAAACCACACAATGACTCTTACTTCTGCATGTAGTATTGCTCCAGTTCTGCATAGTTAGTACCATATGACTTTTTCTTCATGAAGTCTGTAATCTGGGGATTGCTCTGCCTGAAATACAGATATATACACATCAGTATCATATCATATCCACTTCACTGAAATGTTAAGGTT
>NW_018472085.1:0-733 GCF_002113885.1 Mizuhopecten yessoensis
TTTTTATTTTTGCGTTTTTTCGCAAACTCATTAATGCAGCATAATGTTCCAGTTGTCATAAGACTTGATTTCAGTACACTATTGAGCTAGTATGAACCTAGTTTCCCCTCTAATAGCACCTATTGGGGACTAACACCACATATTCGACACTAAACGAGTCTGTTAGGAATTTTTATTCAGAAATTTCAGATCATGCTTTAACTACCCGGTTACTGCACAATCACACATTCATACAGGTATGCATCAACGTATTACCAGGTACTGAAACAAACACTTGAAGCCATTCATTCTATAACACGAAAGAATTGTACTGGGACAACATTTTTTCACTTGAATGAGTTTTACATCATATAGTACATGTACAAGTACTGCCTTCTGGCCTTCTTGTAGACAAGAATTACACCCTGACGACCAATAGGCCATCAGCTTTGTATCACTGCCAGTGGTTGGTTTACCTGGTGAGATGAGGACCAGCGCACTAAACAGAGCCTTCTCCGCGTCACACAGGGTGTAGGCGTTGAACCTCATACACAGGTTAAAGAGAAGCTCCACGAAGTGCTCGCCCAGCGGGAATCCCATCTTCATCTCCTCCCGTTTGATGAGTATGTTTTTACCCAGAACAAACATCATGTTCGTTTCGGAGTCTATCAGTTGAGAGTACACCACACACGCAACCTACAACACCAAAGGTCAAACCAATATTACACAACGTTAAATCGGTCAAACCAATATT
>NW_018472086.1:0-733 GCF_002113885.1 Mizuhopecten yessoensis
GGGTCATTTGTCTTAAAAACACACACAAAAAAAAGACTTCTTCTGAATAACTAAAGCATTCAGGGTGCATGATTGCTTGTTCATGTGAATGACCTTGCCATATTTTCAAGGTCACATCTGGTCCACAGTGCATAAATCTTACAAGTCATCTTCTCAGTAAACAAAAGGTATAGGGCCATTAGGATGGTGATATTTGACAAGTTCAGATTCTACAAAACAGTTAATGCTTATTTGGCATTAAAGACTGACAATGGTAAAACAGTTTATTTTACCACAACGACCTTTGTATACCTGATGCTGTTTGGTTCATCACATACAATGGTCAGTGTTATCACAATCTGTTAATTTTAACAATTTATGTATATTAACTAACTGTATGTTAAAGTACTTCTATTTTGTAATTACATCTCAAAGGAGATGGCTTTATATAAGATTTAAAATCTTGTTCCCAGATCCTTATACCTACTTACCTGTGTACTTGTTATATATTAATGTATATGACCATGTAATTAGATTATCTCCTCACACACCATGAGGAGATATCCCTTAGTTACTGCCAAGCACTGCTCATCAGATAGATATTGCATACTTGCATATACTGAAAGAGATTGATGACCCTCTTTTTAAAAAAAAAAGAGGGTCATAGCATGTGATGTTTTTTTTCACAACCAATAAAGGGATGATGGGGTTGTATCCTAATTTAGTCTGGAGCATCATTGGGCCAAGGGGACTC
>NW_018472087.1:0-733 GCF_002113885.1 Mizuhopecten yessoensis
CCATTATAGGAACATGTACCTATTTACAACTTTATAATCATCACACATATTTGAAAAAAGTGTCCTGATATTATAAGATTACTTTTAAATGACAATTGATTATTTTTTGATGACTTAACATCTATTTCTGTGCAATGTAATCTTTGTATTTCAATCTAACAGTCAGCGAAGAAGAATTATGCTGGTCCTTCACCAGATGAGCTGATGGAGTCTCTGTTTCAACAGAAAAGTTGTTCATACAGGGTAAGTTTGATGTCTTTTTCTCCTTTTCTTTACTCAAAATTTCTATGTATTGAAAATATCCCTTACAGAGGACAGAGGTCCCTGTGCTTTATTCGTTGGAAGTTATCTTTATTATTGAGATTTTTAATAAGATTCACGCCTGTATTTTACAAACCTCTTCCTGTAATGTGTTAAAGCCAGCAATTCGGGTGTTTAGTGTGATAAATGTTATATTCTGTCATTAATACTACTAATGGAATATGAGCTCACCATTGATTTTGACGTCACAATTTGAAAACAAAGTAATAATGATTTGATTTGTGATGTCATAACTAAATGATCATATACGAGTTACCCCCCTTCCTCTGTAGCATGCTTATAATAATAATGTCAACTTATTAGTCGCCGTCTGGGAACCGGGGGGGCTATGGTTTTGTGTCATGTCCGTCAGTCCTTCCGCTATCTTGTCCTGGCTCTATCTCCTGCACTACTAGTCACTGGAACTTCATAC
>NW_018472088.1:0-733 GCF_002113885.1 Mizuhopecten yessoensis
GCAGGTCCGCCAGGATTTATACCCGAAAATGTTACATTTAAAGACTGACAACCTGGTTGTGCTCCGCATAAACGAACAGGCCCCTGGTCTCTGCGAAGAATAACGTATAGATAGCAAAACAAAATATAAGATCAGGTCTTAAGGTGATACATTGATTTATTGATGTTTTTATTTTTCTCGTCGCAGACGGTAGCCTCTATACTTCTAAGCCTACATCATTCTTGTGCATTTATGGGGCTATTTATAGATGGGGTATCTTAATACAAACATACTCTATGCCTGGCATACAACATCATTCACATCACTCACACATTCACAAAAGAATGAAATAATAAATCAATTCAAAATACGACACATAATTTGATTCAAGGCAAAAGAATGTTCATCTCTTGTACCGTATGCTAATACACTGTATATTATTTACAAACTGGAAATCAACAAAATTATACTATTAGTGTAACAAAACGAGTATTTAGTTGTAGTCAGATACATTTAGCACTTTTGTCATGATACAGTTGTCTTACTATCATAATGCCTCTTCAACTTCCTGTTGGTACTGAACATATCATGTGAACCATGGTATAATTGCAACCTTGAAAAGGCGTCAGTTATTCATTTGAACAAACTTAATAGCCCCTCATCCCAATGAGCTTTGTGCCAAATATCATGACCCTTATTTCAATGGTTCTTAACCCTTTCACCACTGTAGACTATAATGGACTCACCCAGATAA
>NW_018472089.1:0-733 GCF_002113885.1 Mizuhopecten yessoensis
TAAAGTTACCTGTTAGAATAAACTAATGTCAATAGTTTTAGAAATAAGAAGAGATGTTTTGGGTTTTACATGTGACTATGTTGCGAAGGGATGCCCTGTTCACAGGGTGTGATATTATTAATATTTTCAAATCTGAAAGGAACTCATACATCATTATGTTAAAGTATCCAGTCCTAATTGGAGAAAGTGGAAATTATCAAAATTTAGTTCAATTTCCCCAAATACATGTAGTATTTTTGTTACCTACACATATTCTGCTGTGGATATATTTTACCATTAATTTAACAGAATTATCATTATAGTTCATTAATTAATTTTAATGCAGATTTTGATGCCCGGAATGAAATGCCAAGCTATGTCCTTCAAACCAATTTAGCTCCTGTCTTTTTGTATTTATTCTGCATTGTTCAATGTTTCTGCATTGTTCAAATGCATACCATGTTCCTGCATTGTTCAAATGTTCATAACATGTTCCTGATTTGTTGATACAATGTTACTGCTTTTGGTTGTTCAAACATCAACTTATTTTTACAAAATGACTCATCATGAAGATGGTAGGTGCAGTTTTCTTATAAACACAACAAAGTGTTATAACTAAAACTGATGTCTGCAAAATTGTACTGGTATATATGATACTATAATAATATAAACTTTTCAGATATACTACATGTATTCTTTTGGTTTAACATTACTTATATTTCATTCAAGTATATATAATTCAAGTCATGTAAGA
>NW_018472090.1:0-733 GCF_002113885.1 Mizuhopecten yessoensis
AGAACGACGCTTGAGGGATACAAAGGGACTTGCATGATTGCAATTTATGAAGGCAATCGGACAACGTTCAAGACTTCAAATTGTAGCTCCAATCATAGCGGCTTGTGTTTTGATCTTTCAAATCCTGGATTTTTTTCCAAAACTTCCCCGGGTTCTTGGTCGGATTCACTTTTGAGCTGTTATAATGAAAACAAACAATTTGCAGGGAAAGCCATTCTTTTAGATTCTACACGTCCAGACATTACACATGGTATTCATTGGGTAGGTGCATATGCGGTATCCTACAAATTATGGGGAAACCAGTCTACTTTCGACAACATGGGATGTATTGCAGTACATATTGACGCCGAACGCCAGTTGATAACCGATGTCATTGCTTGTAACACTTCTATTTCGGCTTTGTGTATCGACACTGGCACGTTTCTACCAACACAATCATCACCATATATAACTAAACCGACACTAAATCCCTCAGCTATAAGTTATATCCCCGATCGTGAGAGGATAACGACATCTGCGTTTCTAGCTTCTCCTTCTACTGATACAACCAACAGAGGAAAAGACTCTTCATCTACATCAGCAGCCTCTACAGATATTTCTACCGATACAAACTCCTATGAGACATTGAACAGCGGTCTTACAAAGCCTCCACTACCAGCAATAGTAGGGTCAATCATAGCGGGTGTTATATGTGTAGTTATCATAGCTGTTATCATTGCACTGCTCCGTCGTC
>NW_018472091.1:0-734 GCF_002113885.1 Mizuhopecten yessoensis
ACACAGGATCTGGTGAATAGACAGTTTCACTGGTGTAACACACATGGTCTGGTGAATATACAGCGTCACTGGTGTAACACACAGGATCTGGTGAATAGACAGCTTCACTGGTGTAACACACAGAATCTGGTGAATAGACAGCGTCACTGATGTAACACACAGGATCTGGTGAATAGACAGCTTTATTTGTGTAACACACAGGATCTGGTGAATAGACACTGATGTAACACACAGGAAATGGTGAATAGACAGCTTTACTGGTGTAACACACAGNCACAGGATCTGGTGAATAGACAGTTTAACTGGTGTAACACACAGAATCTGGTGAATATACAGCGTCACTGATGTAACACAAAGGATCGTGTGAATAGTCAGCGTCACTGGTGTAACACACATGATCTGGTGAATAGACACTGGTGTAACACACTTTGGATCTGGTGAATATACAGCGTCACTGGTGTAACATACAGGATCTGGTGAATAGACAGCGTCACTGATGTAACACACAGAATCTGGTGAATAGTCAGCGTCACTGGTGTAACACACAGGATCTGGTGAATAGACAGCGTCACTGATGTAACACACAGAATCTGGTGAATAGTCAGCGTCACTGGTGTAACACACAGGATCTGGTGAATAGACAGCGTCACTGATGTAATACACAGGATCTGGTGAATATACAGCGTCATTGGTGTAACACACAGGATCTGGTGAATAGACACTGATGTAACACA
>NW_018472092.1:0-734 GCF_002113885.1 Mizuhopecten yessoensis
CACTTATGTTCGGTACATATACATACATGTATATTACTATATCGTCATCTCCTCACTGTTGTTCAGTACATATACATACATGTATATTACTCTATCATGAATTCCTCACTGATGTTCGGTCCATATACATACATGTATATTACTATATCATGAACTCCTCACTGATGTTTGGTACATATACATACATGTATATTACTATATAGTGAACTCCTCACTTATGTTCGGTACATATACATACATGTAGATTACTATATCGTGAACTCCTCACTGATGTGCGGTACATATACATACATGTATATTACTATATAGTGAACTCCTCACTTATGTTCGGCACATATACATACATGTATATTACTATATCATGAACTCCTCTCTGATGTTTGGTACATATACATACATGTATATTACTATATCGTGAACTCCTCACTGATGTTCATAAACATGCATGTAAATTACTATATAGTGAACTCCTCACTTATGTTCGGTACATATACATACATGTATATTACTATATCGTGAACTCCTCACTGATGTTCATAAACATGCATGTAAATTACTATATAGTGAACTCCTCACTTATGTTCGGCACATATACATACATGTATATTACTATATAGTGAACTCCTCACTTATGTTCGGTACATATACATACATGTATACTACTATATCGTGAACTGCTCACTGATGTGCGGTACATATACATACTTGTATATTACTATATCGTGAACTCCTCA
>NW_018472093.1:0-734 GCF_002113885.1 Mizuhopecten yessoensis
TATTTTTAAAAATTCAACTGTAAAACCATCGGAACCGGGGCTTTTTATTTTTTTATTTTTAAAAGTGTGTTTGTTAATTCATTTATAGTAAGTGGGCCTTCAATATTTAATGATTCATTGGCAGATAGTTTGGGTACAGTGTATGATTCTAGAAGTAATTCAAGATTAACATTTTTAAGTGAATCGAGTTCTTTGTATAAGGTTCTGTAGTAATTTTCAGTTTCTTATAAAATTTCAGTTTGGTCAGATATTATTGTCCCATCATCTTTGGTTATATTTGGAATAATTTTACTGGTATAGTTGCGAGATTCTAAATTACAAAAGTATTTGGTTGGTTTCTCCCCCTCCCCTATCCATTTTGCCCTTGAACGTATCATATTTCCTGTAATTTTGTGCTTTCTTATTTCTTCCAATTCCTTTTTTTATCATCTAACTCATTTAAAAATGTGTTGTTAGGTCCTGTTTTTTTCTAAATTCCTAATTTCATTGATTAAAGTTTTCTCTCTCTCGTTAGATTTTTTTTTAATGTGGCTTTAATATGAAATTGTTTTACCCCTAATTTCCATCATAAGAGTTTCTAAGAAAAGCTGATCGTTAATGGTAAATGCTTTATCATTTAAAGGTATATTATTGATATTATTTATGTTATAAACGGGTATCGAGTACTGCAGCTTGACATTATCTATTGCTGATTTAATAATATTTAAAAATTCAGCATCAAATAAAAGAGAGTT
>NW_018472094.1:0-734 GCF_002113885.1 Mizuhopecten yessoensis
GTACCTCTGAGATTGTGACCTACAAAGTGTCAAACATGTACAGCTTTGGATTGTGACCTACAAAGTGTCAAACATGTACAGCTCTGAGACTGTGACCTACAAAGTGTCAAACATGTACATCTGAGATTGTGACCTACAAAGTGTCAAACATGTATCTCTGAGATTGTGACCTACAAAGTTTCAAACATGTACAGCTCTGAGATTACAGTGACCTACAAAGTGTCAAACATGTACCTCTCAGATTGTGACCTACAAAGTGTCAAACACGTACCTCTGAGATAGTGCCCTACAAAGTGTCAAACATGTACAGCTCTGAGCCTGTGACCTACGAAGTGTCAAACATGTACAGCTCTGAGATTGTAACCTACAAAGTGTCAAACATGTACCTCTGAGATAGTGCCCTACAAAGTGTCAAACATGTACAGCTCTGAGACTGTGACCTACGAAGTGTCAAACATGTACAGCTCTGAGATTGTGACCTACAAAGTGTCAAACATGTACAGCTCTGAGACTGTGACNGAAACATGTACCTCTCAGATTGTGACCTACAAAGTGTCAAACAGGTGTCTCTGAGATTGTGACCTACAAAGTGTCAAACATGTACAGCTCTGAGATTGTGACCTACAAAGTGTCAAACATGTAGAGCTCTGAGATTGTGACCTACAAAGTGTCAAACATGTATCTCTGATATTGTGACCTACAAAGTGTCAAACATGTACAGCTCTGTGATTGTG
>NW_018472095.1:0-734 GCF_002113885.1 Mizuhopecten yessoensis
TTGTCAGAAATCTGTTTACTTGGCTCCCCTTGTCAGAAATCTGTAAACTTTTCCTGCCCTAGTCAGAAATCTGAATACTTGACTCCCCTAGTCAGAAATCTGTATACTTGGTTCCCTTAGTCAGAAATCTGTATACTTTGGCTCCCTTAGTCAGAAATATGTATACTTGGCTCCCCTAGTCAGAAATCTGTATACTTTGGCTNTGTTTGCTTGCTCCCTTAGTCAGAAATCTGTATGCTTGGCTCTCTTAGTCAGAAATCTGTATACTTGGCTCACCTAGTTAGAAAAATGTATACTTGGTTCCCCTAGTCAGAAATCTGTATGCTTAGCTCTTTTAGTCAGAAATCTGTATACTTGGCTCACCTAGTCAGAAAAATGTATGCTTAGCTCTTTTAGTCAGAAAGCTGTATACTTGGCTCACCTATTTAGAAAAATGTATACTTGGCTCTCTTAGTCAGAAAACTGTATCTGTATACTTGGCTCTCTTAGTCAGCAATCTGTATCCTTGGCTGACCTAGTCAGAAAAATGTATACTTGGTTCCCCTAGTCAGTTTACTTGGCTCCCCTTGTCAGAAATCTGTTTACTTGGCTCCCCTTGTCAGAAATCTGAATGCTTGGGTCTGTTAGTCAGAAATCTGAATATTTGGTTCCCTTCGTCAGAAATCTGTATACTTGGCTCCCCTAGTCAAAAATCTGTATACTTGGCTGCCCTAGTCAGAAATCTGAACACTTGA
>NW_018472096.1:0-734 GCF_002113885.1 Mizuhopecten yessoensis
ACCTGGTCTAGCTGTTTGGTACTTTATTTATTATGTATTATATCCTCTGTACCTGGCCTTGTTGTTTGGTACTTTATATATTATGTATTATATCCTCTGGACCTGGTCAAGCTGTTTGATACTTTATATATTATGTATCAAATCCACTAGACCTTGTCTAGCTGTTTGGTACTTTATATAGTATGAATTATATCCTCTGGACCTGGTCTTGTTGTTTGTTACTTTATATAATGTGTATGATATCCTCTGGACCTGGCCTTGTTGTTTGGTACTTTATATATTATGTATGATATCCTCTAGACCTGACCTTGTTGTTTGGTACTTTATATATTATGTATTATATCCTCTGGACATGGTCTTGGTGTTTGTTACTTTATATATTATGTATGATATCCTCTAGGCCTGGCCTTGTTGTTTGGTACTTTATATATTATGTATGATATCCTCTAGTCCTGGCCTTGTTGTTTGGTACTTTATATATTATGTATCAAATCCACTAGACCTTGTCTAGCTGTTTGGTACTTTATATAGCATGTATTATATCCTCTGGACATGGTCTTGTTGTTTGGTACTTTATATATTATGTATCAAATCCACTAGACCTTGTCTAGCTGTTTGGTACTTTATATAGTATGTATTATATCCTCTGGACATGGTCTTGTTGTTTGTTACTTTATATATTATGTATGATATCCTCTAGACCTGGCCTTGTTGTTTGGTACTTTATATATTAT
>NW_018472097.1:0-734 GCF_002113885.1 Mizuhopecten yessoensis
TCTTTGTTGACCACTAGTGGGTAACACCCTGGACGTGATTTCATTAATCAGTCTATTACTGACGTCACGTAACAATGTTTTGCGACGTCATCTTCCATTGTGACGTCATGATTCACGGCAATTGTTTCCCCCCATTGGAACCTGACAAAGTGTATTTTCAAGGGAAACATACGACTTTCCAGATAAAATAGGAATGTTATGGGAGAAAGAGGTCCCCAAACTCGTGATAGTAAGTTATCATGTTTATCTAACACTCGTTAGTCAATTTTCAAATTGTAAAAGACACTCGGTAAACTTCATGCCTTTATACAATGTGAAAATTAACTAACTCGAGTTAGATAAACATGATAACCAACCAATACTCGTTGGGGAACCTCCATATCCTGTACAAGACAATGCAATCGCCGTCGATGTGGCTACGTTGTAAGAGTACGAACACTTAGTGGTTATTAATGTATCAAATGACAGTCAATCGACGATTTCGTTCAGTAATGTTTTTTAAATGTTTGGCCAATAAGTTCATCCTTTCGATTCAGAACTGGAAGGCTGAGGGGTATCCAAATGGCCTCCTTTATCTGCCAACTTAATAGGTTGTTCTGTTTGTCGAATGTTTGCAGTCAATTTCACGATTTTGCTGTGTGTCATATGTGTTGCCGATTTATTGATCTGGTACTCCAACTATTCGGATCGGTAAATTTCTATCATTTTGGATTTCCGTATCTCTCCAGTGTTCA
>NW_018472098.1:0-734 GCF_002113885.1 Mizuhopecten yessoensis
ACATGAGTTCAGTAAGCCGTGTCTATCAATCTACCTTTATCACTAACATGAGTTCAGTAAGCCAGGTCTATCAGTCTACCGTTACCACTATCAACAACATGAGTTCAGTAAGCCATGTCTATCAATGTACCGTTACCACTATCAACAACATGAGTTCAGTAAGCCATGTCTATCANCTATCAATGTACCGTTACCACTATCAACAACATGAGTTCAGTAAGCCATGTCTATCAATGTACCGTTACCACTATCAACAACATGAGTTCAGTAAGCCATGTCTATCAGTCTACCATTACCACTATCAACAATATGAGTTCAGTAAGCCATGTCTATCAATGTACCATTACCACTATTAACAACATGAGTTCAGTAAGCCGTGTCTATCAATGTACCATTACCACTATTAACAACATGAGTTCAGTAAGCCGTGTCTATCAATGTACCATTACCACTATCAGCAACATGAGTTCAGTAAGCCATGTCTATCAATGTACCATTCCCACTATTAACAACATGAGTTCAGTAAGCCGTGTCTATCAATGTACCATTACCACTATTAACAACATGAGTTCAGTAAGCCGTGTCTATCAATGTACCATTACCACTATCAACAACATGAGTTCAGTAAGCCATGTCTATCAGTCTACCGTTATCACTGACATGAGTTCAGTAAGCCATGTCTATCAATGTACCGTAACCACTATCAACAACATGAGTTCAGTAAGCCATGTCTA
>NW_018472099.1:0-734 GCF_002113885.1 Mizuhopecten yessoensis
TTAATTTCAAATATTTTTTTTGAAATTAGTTAGAAAAAGTACATGCTTAGGGATTAATAATACAGCCAACAAATATATATTTGATATATTTATAAATTTAGATATTTTCAAAACTTCCTATTTTCTGTTTATATACAAAACACATCACATATAGATTGAAGCCTACATACACTCGTTAACCTGATCAAACTTAAGACAAATATGTATAATACTTAATCGGAATATATTGTCGGATAAAAAAAGCAATAATGTATTAAGCACATCAAATGGTTAAAAACATGTAACAAGTATTCGGCGCGTTTAATAAAGGTAAAAGTGCAGGAGAAAAGATGTATCCTGTTAAAAGCTGGGATTAGGAGAATGTCATATCGTAGTTTACAATCACTGTACGAATCATTTCAGCCTTCAGTATAAAGAGGATCTTACATGATGGGTATCCATGCAATATTGAATTTATTTAACGAGTTCAATAATTTGATATGAGTCTATAGGCGATATAAACTCGTAAGTGTCATATCAAATTATTGAACGCGTTAAATAGATTCAATATGACATGGATACTCAATTAAAATTCCATTTATCATAAAACATTCATTATTTGAAAAACGAAATCTTCAAAATCAGTTACGTGTTATGCAATGACTTTGTACAGGTCTGTTTTGACCAATCGTAGCACCTTTATGTTGTGCTACACGTGTGTATTACCATATATATAACATGGCCTTATGACATAG
>NW_018472100.1:0-734 GCF_002113885.1 Mizuhopecten yessoensis
ACTGTGATAGACGGACCATGTTGTACGGGGGTTGGACTGTGAGAGACAGACCATTTTGTTCGGGGGTTGGACTGTTATAGACAGACCATTTTGTTCGGGGGTTGAACTGTGATAGACGGACCATGTTGTGCGGGGGTTGGACTGTGAGAGACAGACCATTTTGTTCGGGGGTTGGACTGTGATAGACAGACCATTTGGTCGGGGGTTGGACTGTGATAGACAGACCATGTTGTACATTGGTTGGACTGTTTGTACCTTGGTTGGACTGTGATAGACGGGACTGTGATAGACAGACCATTTGGTCGGGGGTTGGACTGTGATAGACAGACCATGTTGTACCTTGGTTGGACTGTGATAGACGGGCCTTATTGTACGGGGGTTGGACTGGGATAGACAGACTATTTTGTTCGGGGGTTGGACTGTGATATACATGCCATTTTGTTCGGGGGTTGGACTGTGATATACAGACTATTTTGTTCGGGGGTTGGACTGTGATCGACAGACCATGTTGTACATTGGTTGGACTGTGATAGACGGCCCATATTGTACGGGGGTTGGACTGTGACAGACAGACCATTTGGTCGGGGGTTGGACTGTGATAGACAGACAATGTTGTACGGGGGTTGAACTGTGATAGACATACCATTTTGTTCGGGAGTTGAACTGTGATAGACGGACAATATTGTACAGGGGTTGAACTGTGATAGACGGACCATGTTGTACGGGGGTTGAAC
>NW_018472101.1:0-734 GCF_002113885.1 Mizuhopecten yessoensis
CGATTACCCTTTCAAAACACATAAACATATGTTTCTGATAAAAAACGGAGATGGAAACACCAAAATATAAGGAAAAAGACGAAAACGGGAATGCATAAAACAAAAGAAACGACAACTACGGGAGAAAAAGAAAATAGAGGAGAAGCCAAAACAACTAGATTGACAACAGAGGAGAATGAAAGTTAACAACGAAAACAAAGGCGAGACACAAAAGTCAGCAACAGAGGAGTATAAAAAGTTAACAACGAAAACAAAGGTGAAACACAAAAGTCAGGAACAGAGGAGAATGAAAGTTAACAACGAAAACAAAGGTTAGACAAACAAACAAGAAGGAACCAGGAAACACAAAAAAAGAAGAGACAACTTAAAGCTGAACCAAACTAAAGGCGAATTCAGGCGTTCCGCAAGGACAAACGCTTTCTACACCATAAGTAACCGTATGCAGGCCAGAAAAGGTTTAAGGTACAGTGAATAGGTCTTTGATGTGGTACAAATGTTGACCATGGAATCTTATATCTGAAAATAAGAAAATAATCAAAACCAAAGAAAAGGCGTGATTCGCAGGCACACTGACAAAAGTGTGTTTTTTTCTAAATTGAAACTTACTGATTTTCCAGAGGACATCAGTCCAAAACATTTTTGTTACTGGAGTAAACGCCATAATCAGCAACGAAAACATTTGTACTGCTATAGAAATGTTCCTATAATTGAAAGCAAATGAGGTCCTAACATTA
>NW_018472102.1:0-734 GCF_002113885.1 Mizuhopecten yessoensis
GTGCGGTAAAAGTGTAACTGTCGTGTGGTACAAATGTACACATCAAGGTAAACTGTCGTGTGGTACAAATGAACAATTCACGGTAAACTTTCGTGTGGTACAAATGTACACTTCACTGTAAACTGTCGTGTGGTACAAATGTAGCTGTCGTGTAGTACAAATGTACACCTCACGGTAAACTGTCGTCTGGTACATATGTACACCTCACGGTAAACTGTCGTGTGGTACAAATGAACAATTCGCGGTAAACTTTCGTGTGGTACAAATGTACACTTCACTGTAAACTGTCGTGTGGTACAAATGTAGCTGTCGTGTAGTACAAATGTACACCTCACGGTAAACTGTCGTGTGGTACACATGTACAACTCACGGTAAACTGTCGTGTAGTATGATTTTACACCTCACGGTAAACTGTCGTATGGTACAAATGTACACCTCACGGTAGTTGGTGGTGTGGTACAAATGTATACCTCACGGTAAACTGTCGTGTGTTAAAAGTGTAAATGTCGTGTGGTACAAATGTACACCTCACGGTAAACTGTCGTGTGGTACACATGTACAACTCACGGTAAACTGTCGTGTAGTTTGATTTTACAGCTCAAGGTAAACTGTCGTGTGGTACAAATGTACACATCACGGTAGTTGGTGGTGTGGTACAAATGTATACCTCACGGTAAACTGTCGTGTGTTAAAAGTGTAAATGTCGTGTGGTACAAATGTACACCTAACGGTAA
>NW_018472103.1:0-734 GCF_002113885.1 Mizuhopecten yessoensis
TTGGCCATTTGCTGTGGTCTTGAAGATTTTGACCAGTAGATGTTGATCATTGTCTGTGGTCTTGTAGATTAAGACCAGTAGAAGTTGGTCATTGTCTGTGGTCTTGAAGATTTTGACCAGTAGATGTTGGTCATTGTCTGTGGTCTTACAGAATTTGACTAGTAGATGTTGGTCATTGTCTGTGGTCTTGTAGATTTAGGCCAGTAGATGTTGTTTATTGTCTGTGGACTTCTAGATATTAAACCAGTAGATGTTGTTCATTGTCTGTGGTCTAGTAGATATTTCACCAGTAGATGTTGGTCATTGTCTGTGGTCTTACAGAATTTGACCAGTTAATTTTGGTCATTGTCTGTGGTCCTGTAGATTTAGACCAGTAGATGACGTTTATTGTCTGTGGTCTTGTAGATTTAGACCAGTAGATGATGTTTATTGTCTGTGGTATTGTAGATTTATACCAGTAGATGTTGCTCATCTCATTGTCTGTGGACTTGTAGATTTAGACCAGTAGATGATGTTTATTGTCTGTGGTCGTGACGATTTAAACCAGTAGATGATGTTTATTGTCTGTGGTCTTGACGATTTAAACCAGTAGATGTTGTTCATTGTCTGTGGTTTTGTAGAATTAGACCAGTAGATGTTGTTCATTAGTTGTGGTCTTGTAGATTTAGACCAGTAGATGTTGTTTTTTGGTTGTGGTCTTGTAGATTTATACCAGTAGATGATGTTTATTGTCT
>NW_018472104.1:0-734 GCF_002113885.1 Mizuhopecten yessoensis
ACTGACATATTTGTGTTTGTTGTTAATTATAGTCCACAGATATTACTTTTGTGTGATTTTGTTACCTGTCGCCAAGCCATACGTTTGCCATTGATGGAAAATAAAAATAAAAATCTACTGTAACAGGAGAGAGGTTCGGATGACTATTTTCGGGATTGGTGAAACTCATTGGTGACATGTTCCAGGGTTGCAGAGGGCGAAAGTGAGCATAACCCATGGAGTATCGAGGATGGGTGGAAGTAAGAATTTAAATAATATGCTTGCAGTACAGTTAAAAAACATACATTTGCAGTCGCCAAGGGCGGAAAAAGCTTTATAGAAAATGAAAAAGGGTGTCGTTTTGATTTGAAGAAAGCACCTCAGCGTCCAAAAAGGAAAGGTTGTTCTGGGAAACCCCTCATACATATTGTTTAGATATATATGATGATAATATATACGCTCTCTGAGATGCATTCCTACTGTAGATAATGGAACAGTTATATTTTTTTAAAGAGGGGATTTCTGTAAGACTCTGGAAAATAATTTTGAACATCGTGATTGGTAAGTTACGTATTTTACTTCATTCTTGATCAGGAAGTGTTCTCAAAACCTTGCTTATATGCATTCAAAACTATGAATTCAATTAAGCAAATCCGATAATAATAATCTTAATTCATAAGAATATTTATTAATATATCATCAATTGGAATATTGGTTAGAGAGATATAATTGGTTAGAGAGAAATAATTGGTTAG
>NW_018472105.1:0-734 GCF_002113885.1 Mizuhopecten yessoensis
ACCCAGATTTCTCGCAAAGTAAAAAACACAAAGTGAAAGTTAAGATTTATAATAGACTTTATTGAGATAGAGCAATGGTTAAAAAGTTAACAATCTTAATTCGTGAAAGACTTCGGTCTTCAAGAGATGTTATAGGACATGGCACAATATTTTGACTTACAAGAGAAATACAGTGACAATTATATAAGAAGTATATATAACACCGCCACTTGCAGAAAATATTATATTGGCAATGATGTCCTTATCAAGTTGATTTTTCTATTCCCTTTTCCTTTCAAAACGATGAAGTATTTTTTTTGATGTTTCTGTGTATTGCCGTAACATTTCGCTTTAAAATTGTCATCATAATTACAGTAATTTCAGACAATGGCGGACAGATATTAAAGGGATGTAACAACTGGCCGCTACGAGGCTGGAAAGGATCACTTTGGGAGGGAGGAATGCATTGAGTTGGATTTGTACAAAGCCTTACACAATAATAGGGAGTGTGTCCACTCAACTCATACATATGACAGACTGGTACCCGACACTGGTGAGACTGGCTTTCTGAATTGCACCAAACCTCTTGATGGATTTGATCAATGGAAAACGATCAAGTATCTGTAATTCTTTCGGATGAACAATTAAATATCTTGTTAACATGACAAGAAATATCCTCTATTAGTTCACAGTCTACCTGAGGACCAATTCAGTTAATTTTGTTCTCTGTACGGTTTTTATTACTCCTCTTTGTA
>NW_018472106.1:0-734 GCF_002113885.1 Mizuhopecten yessoensis
TCTCATGGTTTTGACCAATTACAGCAACTGAAGATTTGTATTACCCGTGTGTAATACCATATTTATGACATGGCTGTATGACATAGTTCAATTGGTAAGTAATGTGATAAATACCATTACTTCCTTGCTGTAGATACGGTAGACGTGGACACACTGACCACCACGACAGGAACACAGATATTCTCAATCAACGGAGTGGACACTGATTCCACAATTCTATTTTATAACATGACGTGTTTCCCTGCCAACTGTCCGTTCCAAGTCAACAGTAAGTAAGACACAGAAATTATAACAAAATGGTAAGATTTTAAAGTGTAGCACAAAGTCTCACGAGAGTTGAGATGTTTATGTCTGCCCAAGGAGTGATTGATTATTTTTCTCTCAAGCATTCCTATCGTAAAAATAAGTTTTGATGTGACAAATTTGATGACCAGATCTTGATTGTGCTACAAAAATTAATGACGCGGTAGTGACGTTTTCAGAATAACAGCGTGTATGAGGTGTACAACCCTAGATAGATAACTACATGTTTGTCATAAAAAAAGCAATGAACCTGCAAATTCCGAGAGAAATAGGTGAGATTCGTCTATCTCATAACTAAGGGTTCGGATTAACACGTACTTTCAAAACGTTTGCCCGAAACTATGAATTTCAATATCAACACATTAACATTACACTTATTTTTGTTGGTGCGCCAGCGGCGGGACAGATTTTGGCAACAGAAAACTTGAACA
>NW_018472107.1:0-734 GCF_002113885.1 Mizuhopecten yessoensis
GAATTGGAAGAGTTCACATGTGTCTTCAGGGGTGAATGAGTTAAGAATTTGACCAAACCCATACCTGTCTTTGATGGAGCTGTTGCTCCCCTCCTGTCGATCCTCTGCCAGTTTCTTTTCCTCTGGAGTGATTGGCTGAGTCTTGTGTCGACCTGTGTACTTCCTGTGAGGGGTCTCCGGAGACTTGTTAGGGGTCGTGATCTCTGCTGGCTGTGTCAGGTATCTGTAACATCAAATAGAACCAATGGTCAACATTAAAACGGTCACAGTACTTTAGTTTTCAAACCTGTAATACATTAAATGTCTGTTTATACACTTTTCTTTTGCATTCCCATTTATAAAACTTGTTAAAAAATAAAATTTGAACAATCTTTAAACATTTCCATGTTTTATATTTTTACCAATATTTAT
The DNA here is from genome assembly GCF_002113885.1 of Mizuhopecten yessoensis. NCBI lineage: Eukaryota > Metazoa > Mollusca > Bivalvia > Pectinida > Pectinidae > Mizuhopecten > Mizuhopecten yessoensis. Next base: position 412 of record NW_018472107.1, read on the forward strand.
TCATATATAAGATCATGTGAAAAATATTTTTAACGTCATATTAAGTTTTCAGAAAAGAATATTTCTATATAAGGCTAATATATCTTCAGCCATTTTTTTGCAAGTGAATAAATTTCTGTCATTATTAATTATATATGTAAAAAGGAATGAAATGATGGGATACATATGTTTTATATGTAGGAATAATAATAAATGGCAGAGTACTTTTGTTCTTGCTAGTCACTATAAACTTCATATAGGTCGCATTAGAAAAATCCTGAGTTTCAGAAGTCATTACGCTTAACCCTTTCAACCCTATGAAACTTTAGTAGACTCTACCATGC
>NW_018472108.1:0-734 GCF_002113885.1 Mizuhopecten yessoensis
ATTGGTATTATAGGTCAACTGGACTCATAAAGAATGGCTCAGTATAACTCAGAATAAGTTGGATCATGTATAGAACATCTCAGCATTGCTACTTAACTTGCAAGGTTATTCAAGGTCAAATAGAACAGATAAGTGATGCCTAATAAACATGTTAAACACATGTGCATTGATTGGTTTTGTTTTAAACCTCAGATCAGAAATTTTGTTGTGACTGTGATGTGTATTCTTCCTGATAAAACTTGAATTTTAAACCTAAACTGTTTACATGCCAACTTCTGTTGAATGGTTTGTGAGTTGAAGGATTTGTATCAGGTGATAGAGAAAATACGGGTAGGCCCCACTTCCATTTTTGGCATTTGATAAGCATTAGCGAGGACAATAAAACCTGGTAACTATGTCAGACACTTTAGGTGGCTTCATCTTTTTTCCTGTTATTCCAAGAGAATCATGAGAATCTGATTGGTCTCCATTAACTTCGCCTCCCCAGACTCTGTACCAGTTCCCAGCAGGGAGTGTCAGCCAGGACTCTTCAGGGATCAAACCCTCAGAACTTTATTGTTCAACATCAACAGTATCAAAGAAGAGTGACAGATTGAAGTATTTTAAAATATGCATGACAGAACAGACTTTCCTGACAATTTTAGCCTGGTGTCTTATAGCTGTGTTATAGAATGGCTCTGTTCTTCCTTTACTCATTGGGACTAGGTAAGTCCTGTTCTTGGTGACCTCTACTC
>NW_018472109.1:0-735 GCF_002113885.1 Mizuhopecten yessoensis
ATGAGGGACTGACCCCATGACCTTTCATAGGAATTCCCTCTCAAAGGGTTCTGCATAAAATCCGTCCCTCACTCTATATTTACAGTAAATCCCTCCCTGACGGGGTGGATCAATGAGGGACCAGTGAGGGATGAGGGACCAGGTTATTTTTAGGCCGGTGTGGGGTTTTCCAGTACATATAGGGTCTCTCCCATAGGTATATATAGGGATCCCTCACTGACGTGAGGTATCATAGTGGGGGACCAGGTTATTTTTAGTCTGGTGTAGGTTTTTTCCATGTATATACATCTACAGTGAAGATAACATGTCCAAACTTGCATCATTCCTTTAGATAGATCCCCTCTACACATTCCTTTAGATTAAAACAGATAATAANGATAGTCTCGGTTAGATAATCTTACGATGCCATATCCTTTCCTATGACATCACCGTTTCGGCGTTATCATCACGGTTATTTTAAGAACAGACGGTTTTGTCCATATTATGATATCGTATACGTAGTGAGCTGAGGGACCAAGGTGTTGAAGTTGTCCACACAGCAGACAGCTTTTGAGAAAAATAGTGAAAACCATTCGAGCAGCGCCATCAGCTCGCTGTCAGTCAAGGTGTATACATCTATATCAGCTGTATGAATAGACGTCGTATGTACATAATGTAGACTGTAGCTGAATTAGACAAATGGGTCGTTACCAACGGTTTGTCTCCAAATTTAGACACGGAGCTCAACTTACGCCG
>NW_018472110.1:0-735 GCF_002113885.1 Mizuhopecten yessoensis
CTTAAGGTGCTTTACGGAAATTGTGAATTTCATGACCCTGGGGTCCCACTTTTTCCCCTGGGGAGGGGGTAAACTTTACTATAGTTTATATAAAGAAATCACATTTTGGACCAACATTTGTTTAATTTCCATTGGAAGTAATTAAATTTGGGTTAGCATTATCAGTATTAGGTAGCAGTTTGATAGTATGCACATATGAGCCCTGACTGACCCCCGGGGCTGATGGGTGAGGCCAAAAAGGGTTGAATTGACTGAAATTTAAAAAATCTTCATCCAAGACCCAGATATGGTGGAATCAAATACTCTTCATAGATGGAAGGGTCTTAAGGTGCTCTACCAAAATTTAGAATTTTATGACCCTGGGGTCTCAAGTTTACCCCTGGGGAGGGGGTAAACTTTACTTTAGTTTATATAGGGAAATCACATTTTGGACAAACATTTGTTTAATTTCCATTGGAAGTAATTCAATTTGGGTTAGCATTATCAGTATTGGATAGCAGTTTGATAGTATGCACATATCAGCCCTGACTGACCCCCGGGGCTGATGGGTGAGGCCAAAAAGGGTTGAATTGACTGAAATTTCAAAAATCTTCATCCAAGACCCAGATATGGTGGAATCAAATACTCTTCATAGATGGAAGGGTCTTAAGGTGCTCTACCAAATTTAGAATTTTATGACCCTGGGGTCTTAAGTTTACCCCTGGGGAGGGGGTAAACTTTACTTTAGTTTATATA
>NW_018472111.1:0-735 GCF_002113885.1 Mizuhopecten yessoensis
GGGGAGTACAAGGAGACACTTGTTACAGTGTAGCTGTATCACACACTTGTGAGCACAAGGAGTCACCTGTTACAGTGTAGCTGTATCACACAGTTGGGAGTCCAAGGAGACACCTGTTACAGTGTAGCTGTGTCACACGGTGGGGAGTACAAGGAGACACCTGTTACAGTGTAGCTGTGTCAGACACTTGGGAGCACAAGGAGTCACCTGTTTCAGTGTAGCTGTGTCACACATTGGGGAGTACAAGGAGACAACTGTTACAGTGTAGCTGTATCACACAGTGGGGAGTAAAAGGAGACACTTGTTACAGTGTAGCTGTATCACACAGTTGGGAGTACAAGGAGACACCTGTTACAGTGTAGCTGTGTCANACACTTGGGAGCACAAGGAGTCACCTGTTACAGTGTAGCTGTGTCACACACTTGGGAGCACAAGGAGTCACCTGTTACAGTGTAGCTGTATCACACAGTTGGGAGTACAAGGAGTCACCTGTTTCAGTGTAGCTGTGTCACACATTGGGGAGTACAAGGAGACACCTGTTACAGTGTAGCTGTATCACACAGTGCGGAGTACAAGGAGACACTTGTTACAGTGTAGCTGTATCACACAGTTGGGAGTACAAGGAGAAACCTGTTACAGTGTAGCTGTGTCACACAGTGGGGAGTACAAGGAGACAACTGTTACAGTGTGGCTGTGTCAGACACTTGGGAGCACAAGGAGTCACCTGTTACAGTG
>NW_018472112.1:0-279 GCF_002113885.1 Mizuhopecten yessoensis
AATAACACTTCTACTGTAACAATGACACTACTACTGTAACAACGAAACTATGATAAACCTACTCTAACAATGATACAACGACACTTCTACTGTAACAATGACACCACTACTGTAGCAACGACACAACGACACTACTACTGTAACAACGATACAAACACACCACTGCTGTAACAACGACACTATTACTGTAACAATGACACTACTACTGTAACAATGACACAACGATATTACTGCTGTAACAATGACACAACGACACTACTACTGTAACAACGACACTAT
>NW_018472112.1:513-735 GCF_002113885.1 Mizuhopecten yessoensis
ACCTACTCTAACAATGATACAACGACACTTCTACTGTAACAATGACACCACTACTGTAGCAACGACACAACGACACTACTACTGTAACAACGATACAAACACACCACTGCTGTAACAACGACACTATTACTGTAACAATGACACTACTACTGTAACAATGATACAACGATATTACTGCTGTAACAATGACACAACGACACTACTACTGTAACAACGACACTA
>NW_018472113.1:0-735 GCF_002113885.1 Mizuhopecten yessoensis
TGGTCACCTGTCTATGTTGATCTTATCTTTGTGTAGTCACATGTCCATATCGATCGTGTATCTTGTGTTATCGCCTGTCTATGTTGATCTTATCTCTTGTGTGGTCACCTCTATATGGTACCATACATCTTTCGTGATCACCTGTCAATGTTGATCTTATCTCTTGTGTGATCACCTGTCTATGATAACCATACAACTTGTGTGATCACCTGTCTATGTTGATCTTATCTCTTGTGTGNGTCTATGTTGATCTTATCTTTGTGTAGTCACCTGTCTATGTTGATCTTATCTCTTGTGTGGTCACATGTCCATATCGATCGTGTATCTTGTGTGATTGCCTGTCTATGTTGATCTTATCTTTTGTGTGGTCACCTGTCTATGTTGATCTTATCTCTTGTGTGGTCACATGTCCATATTGATCGTGTATCGTGTGTTATCGCCTGTCTATGTTGATCTTATCTCTTGTGTGGTCACCTGAATAGGGTACCATACATCTTTCGTGATCACATGTCAATGTTGATCTTATCTCTTGTGTGATCACCTGTCTATGATAACCANTGATAACCATACATCTTTTGTGATCACCTGTCTATGTTGATCGTATATCTTGTGTGATCGCATGTCTATGTTGATCTTATCTCTTGTGTGGTCACCTGTATATGTTGATCTTATGTCTTGTGTGGTCACATTTCTATATTGATCGTATATCTTGTGTGATCACCAGTCTATGTTGAT
>NW_018472114.1:0-735 GCF_002113885.1 Mizuhopecten yessoensis
CCCAGTAGAACTTGACTTTAAGTTTGAAATAGTTTTTCAAAATGTTGGACGTGGCAGTCATATTGGATTTCTGACCGACCCGAAAAATAACAACACTTTGTCACGACCATGAGACGATCATTCCTACCCAGATTCAGTTAAATCGACCGACTTTAAGTTTGAAAAAGTTTTTCAAAATGGGGACAGTATTTTTCAGCTTAAATTGAGAATGTAAAATGTTAACGGACGACGCATATAGATGGATCGCAATAGGTCACTTGAACTCAAGCTAAGGTGACCTAAAAAGACAACTTTATAGCCTTGTAGATAGTTTCCCTGGAATACTGGTTATATGGTATGTATACATACACAGCAGGTTTTGATTGTGGCAGGAAAAATCTTAGTAACACTGATATTGGACACACAGATTATAATTGACTGTTTATCCCACCTGGCCCCTGTACATGTAAAATGTATTGTAAAACACAATGCAAAATACACACCTGACATCAAGGTGAAGCCTGATTTCTCTGCTCCGTGGCGTAGGAGAAATGACAACTTCTTTGACAGGTGCACATCTGGGTCTCTATCCTGTGAGCATTAAAGTACAATAAATGTATTGATTTCCAACAATTAAGATATTTTAGAACAAAATGCAAATCAAGCCAGTGTGACCCCCACTATTGGTGTATATGGTAGTTTGGTGTATAAACCTATCCTGTGTGACCCCCACTATTGGTGTCTATGGTAGATTGG
>NW_018472115.1:0-735 GCF_002113885.1 Mizuhopecten yessoensis
TCTCAGGAAAGAACATACTGACCACTGTCTTTTCATGTCTAAAGACAGAATCTAATGACCATTGTCCTTAAATGTGTAAGGAAAAAACCTACTGACCACTGTCTTTGCATGTCTAAAGAAAGAATCTACTGACGACTGTCCTTTTATGTCTAAGGAGATATGCTACTGACCACTGCCTTAACATGTTTAATGAAAGAACCTACTAATAAATGCCGTTACATGTCTAAGGAAAGGACATACTGACCACTGTCCTTGCAAATCTAAGGAGCGAACCTAGTGACCACTGCCCTGGCATGTCTCAGGAAAGAACATACTGACCACTGTCTTTTCATGTCTAAAGACAGAATCTAATGACCATTGTCTAAGGAGATATCCTACTGAACACTGCCCTTGCATGTCTTTGCATGTCTGAGGAAAGAACATACTGACCACTGTCCTTAAAAGTGAAAAGAAAGAACCTACTGACACTGTCCTTATATGTCTAAGGAAAGAAACTACTGACCACTGTCCTAACATGTTTAAGGAGAGAACATACTGACCACTGTCCTTGCAAATATAAGGAGCAAACATAGTGACCACTGCCTTGCATGTCTAAGGAAAGAACCTACTGACCACTGCTCTTACATGTCTAAGAAAGGACATACTGACCACTGTCCTTGCAAATATAAGGAGCAAACATAGTGACCACTGCCTTGCATGTCTAAGGAAAGAACCTACTGACCACTGCCCTTACAT
>NW_018472116.1:0-735 GCF_002113885.1 Mizuhopecten yessoensis
ACAGTCTTTCATATTCACCTGAAAAGCTTAATGAAGCAGGCTGATATCATACCAGGTAGTAGGCCCACCTGTATTACCGTAAACACTCGTGTAATTTGCGCAGTTTTAGTTTGTTTTGAAAATAAGTTTGAAGTTGGTGATGCACGAATTACATAGCTTTTAGATCTTATCGGGGTGAAGATTTTCTTCAGAACGAGTGTCCATTTGAAAAAAAAAAAAACTCTTGTAAATTGCGTAGTTTTTTGTTTTGAAATTAAGTTTGATGTTCAAGAAACAGCAGCTTTTATTTTGCGTTTGGTTTGAATTCCCCCTCGGGGGATCTTGGTTCAGATCTGACTCTGCTAGCGAAAACTGGTTTGTGATTTAAGATATAAAATTAAATACCATCAGAAAGACATCATATTTTCAACATAAGTTTTAGTTACATTTATGTACATGTATATGCATATAAGAGACCTATGAATTATTTCTTTAAACCAAAGTTTCCATACATTCATGTATCCAAGACAAATGGTTCTGTAAAGTGGGATTTTGTGTCAGTGGTAAATCAAGGCATATATGTACATCTATTTCATGTTATGTAAAAATACAGAGGATTTCACTTAATATCACACTGTTTAATGTCACACTTCGGTTATTATCATTTTTTTTCACGAAAGCATTATTTTCCTTTTATATATTGTATGTACAAAGGTTTGCTATATATTATGTGAATCAACAGGAACTTCTCTTTAT
>NW_018472117.1:0-735 GCF_002113885.1 Mizuhopecten yessoensis
TCAGTCAACTGTCGAGAGACCTAAAAGTAGGCAGGTTACGACTGCGACTCCTGGGTCTGACTAGTAGGATGTGAGTGAATTAACAAGTTTTCACCAAAATCAATATAATCGGTTAACATTAACGTGGCTGACCATAGTTTCAGGATCCTTGTACCCAACTAGTCTACGTATCCAGGACGACAAACGATTGATGGTGACGATCAGGACGACACCCAACTTCAGGGTCCAGTTTGCCCCTTGTAACTCGAATCACAGGTAACAGCAAAAATAAAACAAAAAACTGAGCTTAATTTTTAGCTCACCTCCCCATGGGCTAGTGAGCTTATGCAATGGTGCAGTGTCGGCATCCGGTGTCCTCCATCTTTTCCTTTGAACAACTTCTTCTGGAGAACAAACAGGGCTAGAGTCAGGATATTTAGGTGATACTTCATTTGTAAGAGCCTAGCAAAGTTTGATAACGAAAATGACCTTGACCTACTTTCAAATTGACAGGGGTCAAAAGTGTCAGATACATTTAAAACAACTTCTTCTGAAGAACCGAATGGTATAGAATCTTAATATGTGGCTGTTAGCTTCGTTGGTAAGATTCCAACAATTTTTGTTAACAAAAATGACCTTGACCTTCTTTCAAGGTCACAGGGGTCGAAAGTGTCAACTACTTAAAAACGACTTTTTCTGAGGAACTGGAAAGTATAGAATCTTTATATGTGGTTGGTAGCTTCTAGGGATTGATCT